>NW_021167309.1:0-135408 GCF_003724135.2 Verticillium nonalfalfae
GGGTCTGTTTACGCCCGGTGCTTGGCCAGACAGAGTTGCCCCGTCCGGGCAAGCAATGTACCTTAAGGTAAGCTCTTCTGTTGCCTGGGGGCGGGTGGGGGGTGGGCTGGCAGAAGGAGCTGGCAGAAGGAGCAGGACGGACGAGGAAGTTACAGTGGCATTCAGGGCCCTAGAGTGAGAACGATCACTCCTGTCTCTGGTGACAACCCAGCACCTAACCACCTCCGTCCGTGCTATGGAGAGGATTTAGTGTCCTCCTGTTGCCCCTCCACGATCACCGTAGCGGCGGTTCTGGACCATGACGAACCCCACCCCAGAGACACGCATCGCCACCTGATCGAGTGGGAATCGACGGCCGCCGTACACAGCTGCCCTGAGGGCACCTGTCGACGCCCCTGGAGCTTGCTCAACCCAAAGTGCTGAGTACATGAATGTATGCGCCATCCGTCGGTAGGGAACGCAGAGTAAAAGCATAACCTGGGGCTAACGTGGCCAGATGCTGTGCACTCGAGGACCAGACAGCGCTCGCTCTGAGGATCACTGGCAATCCCTGTGAGCAATTTCGATCAGACTCTCGAGCCTTGCGCAACGAAGATCAGAATGCCCCCCTGGACTGTGACCTCTGGGCGCTCGTGCACCATCGCAGGTCAGCGATGATCGTCGCCCCCCGCCCCACCGAGACGAACGGGAGTAACATGTGCCGGGTGGTGGTGGTGGCAGAAAAAAAACAGCCAAGACTACAGTCGCCAACAGCATCATTCCTTCGCATACTGTTCGCCAGGCTCCCCGAAGGGGGGGGGGGGGGGGGTCGGGCTCCCGAGTCCGCACTGGGAGGTGGTACTGCAGATCAAGGGTCAGGGTTTTCGGGGTCCATCCACACCTATCGACAGCTTCTGCCCAGCCAAACTCCTGCCGATCACGGACGAGAAACACGCGACGGGCGGGCGAAATGCGACCTGTTGTTGACCAGGCGATACACCTTGACACGCCGAAGCAAACCATTGCCTGCGATCAGGAACCACCAAGGACCCAGAGGAGGGCCTTTCGAGTGACTATTGATCCAAGACTTCTGAATGATGTCAGCGGGAGACGAACCAGCAACCAGGAACCAGTTGGGCAGAGCGGTGAATGAGGCTGTCAGCGAGCTGGATGGAGCTTGGCGACCAGGGCCAAATGGGATTGTCCCCTTTGCCAATGATCGAGCAACGGGTTCCCCATCCGTGGGCCAGCGGAGACTCGCTGCGAGACACTTGGCACAAGAGACCCTTCCAGATCGAATTTCGCGCCGGGGAACGGTTCAGCGCGACCCCCCCAGGCACCCAAGAGGGCCAAGTCCTGCAGGTCTTTCGTCTGGGGGGCGGCCACCCATCGCAGATCACCTGCCGTCTTGGGCCCTGAACCCCCCCTCCCCTTGCTCGTCTCTGCCGTTCTACGTCATGGCCTGACTACGAAAACCACTAGCACTGCCAACCCGTCTGACACGACCGATGGGTAGAGCAGCACGACTGTCTGGCGAAGCCGCCGGGGGTCCCGCTTCTTCAGCACACGCTGGCGATCATGACATTTGCGCGCTCCGACGTTCTGGCAAAACAGTACGGCTCGATGGGACATACGGGCCCTGACCGATCCAGCCTCGTCGAAACGACAATGTTACCACCAGCCGGGCCGTGCACCACCAGCACACCACCACGTTGCAGCGAGCAACGGCGAGTGCCACCAGCGGCGGGGGAGATCGTCAAGTGGCGACATCGTCAGCACCGAGGCAGCTGTCGTCCCACAGCGCTCCTCTGCACTACCAGAAAGAGACGAGCCCGCCGATCACGCAGCAGCCGAGCTGCAGAGGCAAGAAACCCCTTACACTTACAGTAAGGGGCCTAGGATCGTCATCAATGGACCCTTAAAGCCCGCAAACCCTGGAGCACAGCAGCAGTTTCTTCACGAGATGATTCAACAAACTCTTTTCATATTACTCATCCGTAATGTACTCATCGAGAATTGTCCTTCATCAATCCACACGTCCAGCATGTCCACCACTCTCGTTCCATCCTCGTCCCACAGAAGGAGCACTGCCAAGTCTGGGGTCTGCTCTTCACCGAAGGGTTTGCAGGCGTCGCCGCAGGCAGCACACTTTTGGCCTTAGCCTTGGCCTTGGAGGGCGGACTGTCAGTCAGGTCTATTGTCGGTATGGATGCCGACGTGGATTTTGTCGACGTTGACGCCGATGCTGTTGCTAATGACAGTGGTGTTGTGCGTCTTTTCTCCTCGTTAGGCGTCCACAATGTTCGCGACACGTCTTCTCCCCGTTGTGTACCGCAGGCATCACAGGCGAGGAACGTGGCCGGATTGTGCAAGGTACACAGGCCGCATGTCCATCCCTTCTGCGTAGTCAGCGACTGATCAGTAGGTGCCCGGGATGATGAAGCCAGGGGTTGCAGCGCCGATCCTGAGGTTGGCGGTCGCGTTTCTGGCGCAGGGACAGGCGGCGGCGGCGGCCCGCCATGATTTGGCACAACGGCACCTCCTTGGCTGCCCTCGGGATGTTGGGCACTTGGGGGCACGTAGTAATTGCCGTACTTTTGCTTCTCCTCCTCTTGCACGAGCTCCCACAGCGCCTGCGCGATGGCGGCCTCGTTCGCCGCGTCCTCCTCAGCCTGCGTGCGGAACCCGTTCCTCGTTGCCGTCTCCGAGATTGCTTGAATTTCCCGCTCGTCGTGGCTCACGTTGCCACAACCCTGCAGCGTCGTATTGCGCCGCTCCGCCGCCCCGGCGATCGTCCTTCGTATATCCTGCCCGGGCCTCGGCGCAGCTCCACCGAGCCTCTGCCCCGCGGCGGCGACCGTCCCTGCCCCTCTGGCGCGTCGCCTCTCTGCCGCTGCGCGGGCCAGCCGCCGCGCCTCGTGCACGGGCTTCTGCCCGCCGCCGCCGAGGCGGTGACCCTCAGACAGGAACCCCTCGCCCGTGTACCCCTTCATGACGAGTCCCATGTGCTCGTCGCGCAGCTGGTTCCAGAGCGCGTGAAACTTGCCATCGTGGGGGCCGTGGACGATGTGCGACAGCTCGTGGAGCATCGTGTCGACGACCTGCTCGATGGAGACAAACTGCGCGCGGTCGCCCGGACGGCGGAGGCGCAGCAGGATCCTCTGCCCGCGGTTGACGTTGAGGCCTGGGCGTTTCGTCGTCAGTGCTCGCCTTTCTTTTCTCACATCGTGCCCCTCCTCTTGTCTCTGTCGTCGCACGCCTTGCTGCTTTCCTTTTTTTCCAATATGCCCCCAGTATATATATTGAGGAGGAAAAAAAGAAAAAAAGGAAAAAAAACACAGGCGCCTACCTAGGAGGTTGTGCTGTTCGGGATAAAACTCGGCGAGCTCGCCCACCCGCCAGCGCCGCGCCCGCATGATGGGCTTGACGAGCGACGCGACCTTTTTCAGCGTCGTGAGGGCCTCGCCGGCCCGTGGCAAGTCGGCCAGGTGCGAGTACGCCTGGACGAGGGCGTCATGTTCCGGCATGCTGGGTGGTGGTGACGCTTCCTCGTTTATGGATGCGCAGATGCGGGCAGAGTCGGGTTTCCGTACTCGTTGGCAGCGATGAAGAGGCCCGTCCTGGTCAAATGAAGCAAAAGAATAAATAAAAAAATGGCGGGGCCCGTCAGAGCAGAAATTTGGCTTGCTTCACTCTTGAATTGCTGCCGAACACAGTCATCGACCCTCGTCAAGAAGAGACTGTCCTCCCCTCTGCCGGGCCTCCCATGGGAAAGAAAGGTAGGCGGGTAGGTGGGTAGGTCAGGTGAGTGGCAGAGCGAAGCCTCTGGAAGACTGCCAATGTCAGCACCCGAGGAGAATGACAGCGGTGCGCGCATGCCCCCTGTGAGCACGCGTCAGGCTGTACCTGCCTGATATGAGGTCGTCGGGAAGGTGTACGTACGTTGCCGCGCCACTGGTCCACGGTCCAAGGTCAAGCGGGCCAGATCCGAGACCAACGGAGAGGCCGGTGACTAAGCAGCCAGGCGTGCGTGCAGTGGCTTGAATCAGGCGACGAGCGGGCGACTGTTACACGACACCATTGAGTGAGAGCATGTCTTTTCCTGACGAGATCTTGATCTCTTATTATGCAGAGAGACCAATCACCAAGTTGGAGCCACCTTGTTTGTCCGTAGGCCCCAGTCTCCATATCCGTAAAACCCATGACGCCAAAAATTCAAACCCTCCCAGCCCGTATCAACCAAAAAAAATAAACGCCTCAATTGTCCCCAGTTTCATGCATCATGGCAATCGCTTCCATCCCTCGTAGCACCTCGAACCCCTCACCAGGCCCTGGCCAGAGGGCTTCCAATCTTGGGGGCAAACTGTAAGCTCTTCCTGCGAGCAGCCATCAACCTCCTCACAACATTGTCATCCTTCTCCCGGTCGAGGATGCCGTGGCCCATCTCGCTGTAGGCGTTGGGCTTGGGGGGACACGTCTTCATGCCCATCGGCTCGCTCAGGGGCGAGTCATCCGATGAGCTGAGAGTGGCCGTGGGCGTGCCGGGGGTCAAGTCTGCGGCGTACCTGGCCAGCGCGTCCGGTGCCGGCGTCTGCGGCACCGGCGTCAGAAGCGTCTGCCACTCCTGATCGTCGTCCTCAACGAGGTCCGATGGCGAGTGCTCCCAGGCCGTGCTTTCGCGCCTGTTCATGGGCGTGTTGGGTGCCGTCTGGGCGTCGCGGCTGCCCTTGGTCGGGCTGGTGACCATCATGCTCTTGCGGCGACGGGCACCACCGCGGGACGACGACGACGACGACGATGATGTGTCAATGTTGTAGGGAGCCTCGTCGAGCCATTCATTCTCTCGCTCGCAGCTTCACATAGTGTTAGCTTGAATCGGTGGGTCACTGCTCTACGGGGGGGGGGGCAACGTACTCGAGAACCCAGCTGACGCCGACACACTGGACGACGCCTTTAGCTTGGCGGACCTTCTCCAGGGTGCGCTGACCGCCATCCTTGTAGACAACGTGAGTGATGCCAATTTTGGAGCTGTCAGGGCCGGCGCTGTCAGGGTTCCAGTCCCAGTTCTTGACACTGCGCGCACCCATCTGCGCGAGGAGCTCGACGAAGATGCCGCTAGCGTCATCGCCCTCACTGGTGTGCACATCCACGAAGACGACGGCTCCGCTGAGAAGTGCGGGGTCAACGTCCCGGCGCGGCGTCCGCGCCGGGGTACCCAGGGTCGACCAGATGTCAGACTTGGTCGGTGTGACAGGAGCAGACTGCAGGGGCTCCTCCTGCTCTACATCGTGCTTCGGCTCCAGAGCAGGCCTGTTGTTCTTCATGGGAGAGTAGGAGATGACGGTCGCGCTCCTTGTCAGGCCTTGCGTGGGCCTGCTGACGGGAAGGCGCGAAATGCTGGCGGCACGCTTCTTCTTGGGGCGCGGCGTCGAGTCGTCAGCCGCCTTCAGCGGCACCTTGGAGACCGTGTGGAACTCGCGGGTGAGGGTGCGGAGCGGCGTCGTCGGAGGGATGGAAAGGCCGTCGTTCATGGCCGGGTCGACAGGCATCTCATTCTCGTCGCCGTACTCCTGACTGGCCTCGGACAGGCTGTCGTCCAGCGCGAGAATGCCCGCCATCTCTTCCACCTGACTAGGCTCCAGCAAAGACATCTCGTCTGCTTCAGCGGCAAGCTGCATGTCTTCTTGAGTGATCATCATGTCGTCAAACTCGGGGTCATCCAGCTCCGCCATGATCTCATCTTCAATGGCAGCCTCAACCTGCTGTTGGAGGTCAAACTCGGCGCGAATGGTCATCTCGTCCTCGAAAAAAGTGCTCTTGGCGGGAGAGTCGTCAATGCGGACAGAAGCCGCGGGAGACTGCGCCAGCTTCTTCGGGCTTTCCACTGTCGCCTTCGGGGCTGACGGCCGCGTCTGCTTCGCGGGACTGGCAGCGGACCAAGCGCTGAGCTGCTGCGCGAGAGGAGTGAAGCCAAGCTTGTTGGAGGACTGGCCCATGCTGCGACGGGACGACAAAGCAGGAGTGGGCGTAGCCGGGACAGCGCGGGTAGGTGAACTCTGTCCCTCACCACTGTGCGCAATCTCGTCGTCCGAGTCTGAGTCCATATCGTCGTAGGGCGTAGTATCTTTCTCCCGAAGGGCAAACACGCCCATGGGCGGGGCAGGAGCGTCCACGGGACCCTCAGTGTCGTCAGCAATAGCTGAGACTGGCGGCTCGTTTTCCTGGTACTCGACCTCGAGTTCCTCGGTCATGATGGAATCTCCATCCTCATCGGTCACTTCGTCTGCGGCGACGTCTTCGTCGGGAGTGAGTTCATCGACGATCTGCGAGACCGCCTGAGCGCTGCTGTTGGCCTCTGCTTCGCGGACCTCGTCCTCGAGATTTTCATGCAGAATGGCCAGGTTGTCCTTGAGGGCGGGGTCGGCGTAGCGGGGAAGAACGGCAGACAGCCTGCCGGGGAAGTTGAGAGTACTCGGTTCTTGGAGGAGGATCTGGTCAGCCACCTGGTCCATGGCATCGTCGCCCTGCTCTTCGAACATGAGCTTTTCGGAGGATGACATGGCAGACGGGAGGGCTGCCGGGGATGCCATGTAGAAAGCCTTGGTCCGGGCCGACTGTGTCGCTTGAGAGGACGTCTCTGCCTCTGCGGAGGCACCAGGAACCTTGCGCGTGGACGCAAGCGGCGACTCGACGACGTTCTGAAGCCTGGGTGTAGCGTGGGTCTTGAACGGGATCACGGGGCGCTTGGCTGGCGACTGAAGCAGGGAAGCCTTGAACGGTGAGCGAGAGGTCTCGGCGGTGCTGCGGTTGTGAGTGGGGAGATTAAGGCTCTTGACAGCCGACTGCGATCGCTTGGCTGGGGAGTTCAGGAGCGACGCCTTGAAGGGGGTGGTTTCGCCATTGGTGGAGGGCTTCATGGCAGACGCCGGCCGCAGGATCGTCACGCCATCGGCACGCTTGGCTGGCGACTTCATGGTGTTGTCTCTGCTGGGTGATGTCGGGGGCCGCTTCGCCGGGCTGCTCAAGGTGATCTCGGGTGTTTCTCCCTCATCGTCGGCAACGTCTCCGGCGGGCTCGGTCTCCCTGGGCCTAGGCTCGAGCTTCTTGAATGAGCCGAGCGCGCTGGAAGGAGGCTTCACCGGGCTCTTCATCAAGGCCTTCACGGGTGTTTGGCAGAGCTCATCTTCCGAGTCGTCTCGGGAGTGGGGCATCTGTGTCACCTTCTTAGGGCTAAGGGGTGCCTTTGTCTCCTTGGTCTCCTTGGCCGCAGCAGTCGCCGCCGTCTTGGGCGTCGGCCTCGCCGCTTTGGGCACAGGCGGTTTGCGAACAGGCCTGCCGCGCAGACCGGGTGTTTTCTTGCCCTCGTCCGGATTGACATTCTCTTTCTCGGGCTCTTCGAATGTGACCTTCTTCCTGACGACCGGCTTCGCAGCCGTCACTGTGGCAGCACGTGTGCGTGTCGTCCTCTTGGGCGGCTCGGACGCAGCCGGGGCATCTTCTTGTGTCGCAAGCCTTCTCGGCCGGCCGGGCCCGCGGGTTGCCTTGAGGGCCGTCTCTTTGGTGGGCTCCGGTTTGGGCACGTCAGCGGCGGCCTTGCGTGCAGCAGCCCTGGCACGCGTTGCCCGTCCAGGGGCACTTGATGATGTCGCTTCTTCTTCTTCGCCAGGCTCTTCGGCAGCCTTTTTGGGACGACCACGGGCCCTGGTGGCGCGTGCGGGGGCTTCTGTCGAAGAGGCCTCGTTGTGGTCTTCTTCGTCCTCGTCAGAGCGGGTTTTCCTCTTGGACGACGCTGTTGCTCTTGTGGCGGCGGGCGCTGCCTTGGCTTTGGCAGCGGCGGTCATAATCTTGGTCGTCTTGGGCCCAGCATCGCTAGCTTTTGCGGCGGCGCGGGCGCGTGTCATCCGCTTGGGTGGTGATTGGGGGTCCATGCTGCCTCGAGTTGGCGGGGAGTACTCTGGGTGGGTTGGGATGGTTTCTTGGGGGGGAGGGGGTATAGATGTCGAGGTTTGCTGATGGGTTAGTAACTAGTGATTGGGGTTATCGAAAGGTGGTCGAGTGTGTCTTTTCACATGGTGATGTGGTTCAGCAGGTTGGGAGCCAGGAGCAGGCCTCCAGAGAGCAGCTTGGGGTTTTTGTTGATAGTGTGGTCAGCGTGTTTCCTGTTGCCGGGTCAACATGGATGGGTCCACCAGAGCTCCGCGTGACCAATGGGGGCCATGACATCAGGGCACCCCGCTTGGACTTCGGATCCTGGCCGTCAACAGATGCCAACCCCGCTGGCAGCTGTCGGCTCATTTCTCTCCTTCACTGCTGACGGCGAGGTGAAGACTGACCGTTGTTGTGAACAAATCTGAGATTGAGTAGTGACTTGGAAAGAAAATTATATAGCCATTAATATAATAAAAGCATGTAAATTACTTATAGAGTATTGTGTTAAATGAAGTAAAAGGATAAATCCCATTACTCAGTGTAATCCTATGTTAGTGAAAGAGTTATGTAAACGGTAAACAAAATAGCAGGTTTGAAATCTCATTTCCCTAACACAGTCCGTCCACATTCACATCTCTTTGCATACGGAGAGATTATCAAGTACAACATGCTGCTGATGTATGACAACAGCCATGTATCCGACTGCCTGCGACTGTCGTATGGGGGGGCTGTTCGATTCGTATCGTGTCTGCCCAGGCCAGCTTTCCTTATGGCTGGCCTTTTTTTTTCTTGACCGCGAATAGCTGCTTACCATTTGAGCATTGAAGCGTGAAGCGGGCTAGGATGAACGTTCTTGGCCTGGTGTCGGAGCAATCGTCAACGGTCGAGCGATGATTGTCATATCGAAACCAACAGTTCCCATTTACGTATGGCAATGCTTCTGAAATGCCGGTGGATGGCAGTAATTACCATGATGTCAATGAAATTCGCAAAGACTATGGAAGGACCAGTGATTCGGCTCGGACGGACACAAGATGCAATGTTGTATCTTGAACCACGCATCACTTCACACTCGTCACAAGGTGCACAGAGACAATACTGTCGACCACCCATATTCATCACGACATCGCCATCAGCAGCGGATCTCCCATTTCACTGGGTAAAGTGGCGAATGCTTGAGAGGTTGTGACAGAGATAGGTCACCCACTCAGCACCGCTCTAGCCAAAGGGCAGTCAAAAAAAGACGAGGCCCACCTAGAACACGCACTGATCGTGATCCAGAGCATGAGGCGCAAATCGCAAAAAGAAGTGGACACGCCGGGAATTGAACCCGGGACCTTCAGCAGTTTAGTATTGATCAGATCAATGCTAAGCAGATGTCATACCCCTAGACCACACGCCCGTTTGTTGTTGCAGAGTGTAGTCTTCTCCCAGCCCATATTCTCCACAACAAACCTTCTGTTTCGATCACGTTGCGCCAGACTTTCAGCAGGCTCAATGTCGCGGCTTCTTGCGTCCAACACTCATGACGTCCACGAAGACCACCCGCCGTCGAGGAATGCCACGAGAAACCCAGTTTCAAACCCTAGAGCCGTGGATGAATGGGGCTCCATGATTCGCACACGGCCAACTAATTACATGCTCTCTAAACAGAGGCGTGCCAATTGCCCATCACATGTCGCAATGGCATCAGAAACGGCGACCCAAGCAAAGCAACAAGGAATTCGGACTACAGACACCGATTGCCTCCCAGTTGTGTGGAGTCACGCGATCTCTCGAACGATCAAGCCAATGAATGATGGGACACCCTCCCAGCGAGATTCGCGAGGGCCTCACGACGCGAACTCCTCGATAGTGCGGCCGCGAAACCCGAAGGACGCACGCACGACCGCCAGCATACGCGTCCCTGTCTCTCCCACCCCCTGTCTTCCCCTTCGCGCTCGGGACTTTTTAACGCCCCGTTCCCCTGCAAACCCCCATTTCGCCAGGCAGAATGTCAGCGACAGGGCTGATTTCGGCGGCCGTGAGTGACATGAAGACCGACGGGGGAAACCCTTCGAGCCAAGACGGCAGCTTCGTGCCAGAGAGGCGGCGCGCCCTGTGAGGATGGATCTAGGGCGAGACAGAGTTTGGCGCCAGCTTCTTTCTTCTCTGCCCACCCTTCCTGCTAGGGGAATGGATGCCCTATTTGCTCACTGTCCAGCGCTTTCGCAGGGTGGGAGACGGCTCTCGACAGCTCCCGCCTGCTCACTCACAGTTGGATGCTCTGGTGCCACGCCACGATGTTTTCGTCACCGAGTCTTCGTTAGTCCTTGATGGTCCGTCCAAACACATCGCCGTGTTGGCCCCTCCTCGTCTTGGCCAATGCTGTTGGCTGTTGCATGAAGTCCAAGTCCAACCCATAAGCACCGCCATTGCACTACAGCGTTTAGCACCGAATCATCGTCATCGGAGCTCATTGTACAACACATTCCGCGTATTGGCCATGTACCGCTTGCCTGTTGCGGCAACAACTTTCTCACTACATGTACGACAAGGCGATTCTTCACCCACCCGCACAACGCCAAGCAGGACGTGCTGGCAGCCTCAGCCCACCAGCTAGCCCCTTGCAAACTCACAGCATGCGCAGAGGACCGTTGACCGTCTGACTGAGCTGTCAAAATAGCACCACAGATGGATTGCTGACAGGCGGTACTGCGCCAGCTCCTTCAGAGCGTACAACATCCGTCTCACACTGATCCGTCGTCTCACGTCTCACCGCAGCATGAGCAGAACCCTGTCGCAATCATGCACATCGCATTCGTTCCGATCCGGTGTTTTTCGTACAAGCCGCTCGCTCTTCTCGCATTTCAGCCCCCCCCCCCCCTAGTCCCGTTTCCTGGGCACCCTCCCCCCACCCTGGCCGAGGATCCCGAACTGAACGCAGCCTGAACGAGCTTAGGCCCGGGTGGCCTCCTCAGGCTGCGTCATACGCGAGACTGCGGCTCCCTCTCTGTGCTTGAGCTGCTGGTGGATCTTCAGGGGATCGCCGTTTGGCGTTGGCCTGTCCGTTCTGCATCTATCAATCTCGATGCCCCAAGAAGGCAAACCTTTAATTCCCTTCCATCGCCGTGTCCTCGCTTCCCTTCGTTTCGCGGAGCTGCTTTTTCACTTCTTCTGGTTCATCCAAGGCGCGTCTCGACACCCACAGCCACGCGCTGTTAGCTTCTCTTCGAGCTGAAGTTTGTCGTTCATCTGCCGCTCAGTGTTTATTGTTCTCTTTCTCTCTCGTCCTTCCTACAAGCCCTTTCCTAACATTGGCACCCAATTGATAACCCAAACTTTTGCTGGATATGGCCAAACTCTCGCACTCGTTGTTATGGCTCGCCGCCTCCATCGCCCATCCCGCAGCGGCGCTCCCCGGCGATGTGAGCGCTGTGGACGCGGTCGCGGCTAAGCGCTCAGAAGGGTTGTCTGTTCTGTCCGTCGACATTCGCGCACTCCCCGATTCGCCGAGCGGTCATTATGAGCCCAAGGTCGTCGACTGCCCCTCGACGCGGCCCTCGATCCGTCTGGCCGACCGCCTCTCAGACCGAGAGGCCGAGTGGCTTCCCCGTCGCCGGAACAACACCATTGACCCCATGCGCGAGCTCCTCACCCGCGCCAACATCCCCGACTTTGACGCAGGCGCCTACATTGATCGCGTGCGTGACAACGCCACGGCGCTGCCCAACATCGCCATTGCCGTGTCTGGCGGCGGCTACCGTGCTCTCATGAACGGAGCCGGCTTCCTCTCGGCTGCCGATTCTCGTAACCCTGGCGCATCCGACAACGGTACCGGCGCCATCGGCGGCCTGCTTCAATCCGCCACCTACCTTGCCGGCCTCTCCGGCGGAGGCTGGCTCGTCGGCTCCATCTTCGCCAACAACTTCTCCACCGTCCCTGATCTGCAGCAAGGGTCCGATGGCTCCTCCGTCTGGCGCTTCGACCGTTCCATCTTCCGTGGGCCCGAGGAGTCCGGCATCTCCATCCTCAACACGGCCGACTACTGGTCGACCGTCGTCGGCGATGTCGCCCGCAAGGGTGCTGGCTGGGACACATCCATCACCGACTTTTGGGGCCGCGCACTCTCCTATCAGCTCATCAACGCCACGGACGGCGGCCCGGCCTACACCTTCTCCTCCATTGCCGACACGGAGCAGTTCGAGAACGCCGACACGCCGTTCCCCATCCTGGTCGCGGACGGCCGTGCCCCCGGCGAGCGCATCATCTCCCTCAATGCCACCGTCTACGAGTTCAACCCCTTTGAGCTCGGCAGCTTTGACCCCACGACCTACGGCTTTGCGCCGCTGCGCTATCTGGCCTCCAACTTCTCCAACGGTGAAATCGCCCGCGACGGCGAGTGCGTCCGCGGTTTCGACCAGCTGGGCTTCGTCATGGGCACTTCATCCTCTCTCTTCAACGCCTTTATCCTGCAGAATGTTACCGGTGTCGCCGAGAGTGCGGACATTCCCAAGTTCCTCATCGAGGCCGTGACCAACGTTCTCGATCGCCTCGACGCCGACGAAAACGACATTGCCCAGTACGCGCCCAACCCGTTCTTCGGCTGGAACCCGACCAACGACTCGGCCAACCACGAGTCCGACCAGCTGTCCCTCGTCGACGGCGGAATGGACCTTCAGAACATCCCGCTGCACCCCCTGATCCAGCCCTTCCGCGCCGTCGACGTCATCTTCGCCGTCGACTCCTCGGCCGACACAACTTTCAACTGGCCCAACGGCACCGCCCTCCGCGCGACCTATGACCGCGCCGGCACCGCCATCGGCAACGGCACCCTCTTCCCGCCCGTGCCGGATGCCGAGACGTTCGTCAACCAGCGTCTCAACCAGCGCCCCACCTTCTTCGGCTGCGACGCGAACAACTTTACCCTCGAGGACGGTCAGTCCTTGCCGCCGCTCATCGTCTACGTCCCCAACGCGCCCTACACCGCCCACAGCAACGTCTCGACCTTCAACCCGTCCTACCCGACCGCCCAGCGCGACGCCATTATCCGCAACGGCTTCAACGCCGCCACGCAGGGCAATGCTACGGTCGACAGCGAGTGGCCCGTCTGTGTTGCCTGTGCCGTCCTCAGCAGGAGCCTGCACCGCGGCAACGAGACTGTGCCAGAAGCGTGCACGCGCTGTTTCGAGCGGTACTGCTGGGACGGATCGACCGATTCGGCGAGCGTCAGCTCCTTCGAGCCAGGCTTCATTATCGGGTCCGATGAAAAGGAGGATGCTGCTGGCATTGTGCGCGCAAGCTTCTGGGGCGTGGGTGTGAGCATGGCTGTTGCGGCGCTGGTGATGTGGTAATCGAGGTGAGCTGCTATGATTAGTGACAGACAAGATACCTGTATGTGGACGCATCATGCTTGGTGCTGGAGAGGTTGAAGGAGTAAAATGGGACGATTGTGACGACTGCGTCTTCGCTGGATGGGCCGTGATCAAGCCTGCAGAGAATATGTGTTAATAGATAGCTTGCATGTCAGTTTCTCGTTGTAGAATGAGATGAGCAGAGTGGGTTGTTATTCCTCAGTAAGAGCAACAAGTTGGTATATCCCCTACAAAAACCCACCGACATTCGCCCGAGGCCTGCGCCATGCCCTTCTTCCTCCTTGATGCGAACGAATACCGTGCTCCTTCGCCGTCTGTCCTTCTGTCGTTTCACCCTGTCGTAAGAATGCCTCATCGTCTAGAAATCAAAACGTCGTGGTCATGTCGTCAAAAATCGCATTGCGGCCCAAGCGTGAGTCGTGAAGGGGAGTAGTCGTCCAAGGTATCCCTGTGAATCATCTGTACGAAGACTAATGACGTCTCATCGGATTGGACGATATGGGCCGTCGATTCTCATTTCTTTCACAGCTTCGGGCATCTGCCGCAACCACTCGGTCCAGCTGTCAACGTCGATGGGTTCATCGCCCACGCGAACGGACAGTACAAGTTGTTGACCTTCTGGCGCAAAAGGCAAGCTGTTGCGCTGCGGGCTGATGTTCATAGGCGCAACAAGGATCGATGCGAGTCTCGGATTACCCGCAATCTGAATGTGGAGAGGCGAAGGTGATGTCGTGACCAGGTCCTTGTCGCCGTTTCTGTCCTGAATGAACGTCGGATAGCTAGACACAAGCTTGGAGTGCAACTCGGCAGCTGTGAGCGGGTTCGGTACACGATGTGATGCTCGTGTCTTGAGTTGCTCCACCAATAATTTGGTGAAAGAGCACCGCTCAAGCTCATTGAAATGCTCCTCTGAGACGGCCGCAGCGATTAGTTCAAGAACACCCTGCTGGCGCACCATCTTAGAAGACGGATAATATGCAGCATCCATGAGAATAAGCGTATCACCGCAGGCTTCTTCCAAGACCTGCTGTATTCCACTCCAGCGGAGTGTCTCTGCCTTCTCCCTGTCCCTCGAGCTGTCTGGTATCAGCACAAGGTTGAATTCCAGCTGATTGTGCAGACTAGATCTCACCTGGCGAGAACCATTTCGCGGTTGTCATCAAGGTACGAATGTCCATTGTAGTAGACGATTTTGAGGACATCACGCTGGTCGCGCTCCTCTGAAAAATCAGTAATCTTCCGCGATAGCCACCTCCAAGGGCTTTTGCAGCTCTCTGAAGTGGACGGAATCGCCTGGATTTGAAACGTATATCGATAGTACTGATCGAAGACGTCGGCTAGTTCATTGACAGCCGAGCTAACATGGGGGTCGTGGTCGCCAGCCCAATGAAGCAACAATACTTGAGCACCTGCATAGCGACTGCGGTGAGGGTTGGACAAGATACGAGCAACATTTGTCTGCAAGTCGGTCTTGACTTCGATGCCTGTCAGACCTCCCGGCTTGTCGAGCCTGGGGCCGGATGGCAAGGGCGTTCGGATGCGCGACTCGCCCAATCGACCAGAGGGAGAGTCAATATCCATCTCTTGGTCGCCATACATTGACTTCAGGCTCTGGTCTTGAGGGCTCAATGGCCTCTGGCCGCCGGTGTGGCTCTTACCCTGCATACCGGGGAGCGAGTTCTTGAATTTTTCGACTGCGTCTTCCCAACTCATATTGTGATGACTGGGATGACACTTATCGTCATAAACAGTATCAGCAACAGCCGGCCGGCGCACGGGCAATGGATTATGTGAGGCCCTGTAGCCTCAGACTTACAGCAACGCGCCTGCGACGACAGTCGAGACAGGCGCCGAGTTTTCGAATGAGAGCAGCTTTCTCTCTCTGTTGGAAAGACAAAGGGCCGGTTCGCCTCCTGCTCGCGCGAATCCGGTTAGACATGTCGGCTCCATCCTTAATGTGGAAGATGGAGGTAAGGTTAGGAGAGGTGTCGGCACTGTACGATGTGTTGTTTGTCTCTGTTGACATCTCGGTGCCAGCAGATGCCATGGTGGCCGTGGTGGCCGTAGTGGACACGGACGAATTGGTGTCCTTCCTCATCGGCGGTGAGGCCGGATTGGGGTTCAACGTCTGGTGGTTGGGTGAGGTGACTGAAGGGAGCTGCTGTTGCGGTTGCTGTTGTTGCGGTTGCGGTTGTTGCTGCTGCTGCTGCTGCTGTTGAAGCTGTTGCTCTTGTTGGAGCTGCTGTTGCTGGAGCTGGTGTTGCTGCTGCTGCAGTTGAGGATCCATGTCGACCATGGCATGGTCTTCTTCCTGTGGTTGCGGCATCTGCTCACTTGACAGCTGGGGGCTGGGTGAGTGTTGTTGTTGGTACGGCACGGAGGTTGCGCGGGCGGGCTCGTCCGAGGGGCTTGTCTTGGGGGGTGCCTCGAGCAGGCTGGGAGCCGGATGCATGTTGATCAGAATAAGACGCGAGGGCCCATGATCGAATGAAAGTGAAAGTGTGAGTGATAAAGTGCCGCGCGGGCGGTACAAGTATCGATGGGGCGGGTAACGATAGGGTGTGTTGTGCTTTGTTTTTAACCTTTGCGCCCCACCGAGCTTCACCGACCGCGGAGATGGATCTGAGGCGTGGATGTAGACGTGAACGGCGAGGGGAAGCGACCTTGGAAGGCGGAACTAGAAAACGAAGAGGGGCAGGAGGGGGGAACGCGACTCGCGTATGACCAAGTGGGCGTATGCGCGTAGGCTCGAGCTCTGTACACTCGACACTGGCGAGTACTGCAGGTGGCTGTGAGGGATGCTGGTCGAGATTCGAGGTGCGCGAGTTTTGTCTCCTTCGTAGACGTGAGACGGGGAATTCCAGGTGAGAGGCGAAGGTGAAAGGTGAGAGGTGACGGCCGGGTTAAGGCTTCAAACCGGAGAGAAATGTACTTGACATGCGTCTGCCTGCTTGGGAAGGAGGGGACGTTGCAGCAAACCAACGATTGGGCTTGCAATTGCTATTGTTATTGCTATTGCACACTCGAACTTGACTTGAGTGACTTGCGCACCCGCACCCGCACCTGCACTCGCATCGCACCGCACCTTCCCTTGCTTCCTTCCCTACTGCACCTCACCTCACCCACAAGCACGCAGCGGCGGCCGACCGAGGCCAGACGGGACGAATGGAGGGCAGGCGCCATTGACCGACAGCCGCGAACCCTGGCGATGGGCAGGTGCGTGCTAGGGTGTGCGGGTGGGGGAGAGAGGGGACGTGCTCCAGCCATCTGGCTCGTGCATGCGCACCGAGGGGTACGACACCGAACACAGCACTTGGTCATGGCAGGGGCCCACCGAGGACCGGAGGGTAGCAGCAGAGGACAACTGGTCTTGCCGAATCTCTGTACGCCCTCGTGAGTTCCACGGCCTTCGGGTGCTGTGCCTACTTTCTTCCTGCCTTGCCTGTGACTGTCCAATATTGCACCTTGATCGCGGGCTTCTTCTCCCTTTCTCACGCCATTGTCGTTGAATCTGCTCCTTGGGCTTGGTATAGAAGAGCCGACGGATCGCAAGGCGGGCGTTCGAGACTCGGCCGGATCGCCCTGATGGTTGCACACAACAATCGTTTCACGGCGCGCTTGTCCCGGCTCGAAGAATTAAATGCAATTTACAAGCAGGGCAAGTGCAGGGCGGCGCGGGATGACATCGGCAACAATGGCGGAGAGGACCCGTCCTACAAGGCACCCCGCGATGCACCTTGGCCACACACACACACACACATGCATACATACACGTACGGCGGCCTGGAATAAGATCTTATCTCGAACACGACATTGACCTGGCTTCGCCGACAGCTCGCCGCCCGTTGATCGGAGAAGATTCCCGGCAAGGACTCAACGGTCCGATGTCTCTTTTCTGATGGATGCGCCATGGTGGAAGCAGACCACGTCGCAAGCCTCCGTGCAGGGCTTCGCATCTCGACAAGGCGAAGAACCTGGCAACCCGATGTCACTGCCTGGCCATACAGCCAAGTCCCTAGGAGCGAGTCTTCAGAGCGATTTCGCGATCCTGTCAAGTTGGGCAGCTTCGCTTCCCAGAGGCACCGATTACAACATACCCTCGGTCAACTCGGGAAGTCCAGCCAGACACCATCCACTCATGGCCACCAGGCTCCAATCTACTAGCCCAGACTGGTAGCCGGCCGTAGTCTCCCCGCGTTGGCTGAGCATGTCTCACGCCAGCAGCAGACGGCAAGCCTGACAGTGTCGAGAGAAACGCGGCGCCCACTTGTAGGCCGATCGTCGACCATGACGGGCGGCCAAGCTTGTGGTGTCGATGGCCACCAGGACCGAGGCTTTTCTGCACCTCTTGCAGCGATATTAAAACATGCGACAAGTTGGCAACCTACATCAATAGTAATGCGCCGGCTCATGGCGGGCAATGTCGATTGCGTGGACCGCTCTCGATGAATAAGTCATTCGCGACACCATTTCCGAGAAACACAAAGTTTCTAACGGGTCTGACCATCTGTTAGGCATGTGCCCAGTTTGATGCATGACGGGATGACCCAAACGGTTTTACCAGCCACCCACGTCGTTTCTCGAAGACCGAATCCCGCACTTTAGACTACCTGACCTGACCAGGTACCCCGTCCGGTCGGGTTGTTGCCCATGTGCACACCAGGGCCATCACCCACCCGCTTCCTGGCAGGCATAACTTAGCACCCTGTCAAAAGCTTCACCACAAGTGGCCGTTCGGTCTCCTAGGTTCAGTGCCTGGTCTCCAAACCTGGACTGTCTGGCTCTTTCTTCTGCCGACTCATCGCTTCAGCTTCCATGATGCCGAGCTTGGCCCACGACACCCCTGCTTTCGACACCCGCTGACTGAATGCTCGGCCTCCTCATTGGCATGTCGTGCCGGAAGCGTCACCGGATAATCTACCTCATTCCCCCACTCAAGTGAACCAGCGCAATGTGCTTCTGTACAAAATCCCTCTCTCGGTCCAGATCTTCCTCTGCCACCACCACCACCACCATCAGGGAACAGCCGTGGTTGTGGCGGGCATATGCACGACAGACCTGCGCCTACCGGTTTCCTCGTTGGGCGGATGGCCGGATCGGATGGAGCGCACACCGGGTGACACAGGCCACCTCACATACCAGGTCACGGGTGCCTACTGCTTTGTACTTTGGGCCTCACACCTTGAAATTACAATGTCAGCACATACGACTCTTAATGGTCATCGCACCACCTGGAGCCTGACCGAGCCACGCCATGACTGGCTGTCTCGTCTCACCGAGGTCTGATGTCGTGGCGACCGCAAGCGCCCCCGTCACAACAAGCTCCCATTATCCGGCGCAGCGGGGTCTTGTTCCGTCGCTCGCATCACCCACCTCACTCATTCCTTCAACGGCTTCAGTCGGCGTCCTCGGTCACGCCTGATACGGCAAGGCGTGGCCGCCACAACCCCATCCCCTCATTACCTCGCTTCCGCATCATTTTATTGTGCGCAGGCTGTTGAAATGTGGTTCTGCGGGTTATTTCTTGATTGGTCCTAGGAGCTTGAGGGGTGTGTTGTTTGTGCATCGTGATCACACATTCGGAGAAATGTAGACCGAGCCTGCAATCTGGCACTGGGCTACGACACTGACCCGCGTGGTCCTAGATCGCCATTCTTGCCTTGAGAACAAGTGATGATCGTTGGGCTATCCATGCTCCGCAAGTCTGAATGACTCGTCACTTTACCACGCCGTGCCTTTTGTCCTCCAACAACATGAGACCTTCTTCTGACGTGGGAGCTGCGCATTGCCCTCCCTCTTGATCACTTCAGCCCAACGCTGGGCGCCGCACTTTGTTGGGCAGCTGCAGCCCATGAGGCAAAGCGTCATGCCTCTTGAAGGGCGATAGCCGAACAGGTGATTGCCACGAAGCCAGACTCAATGCCACGAGAAGAGTCCTCAGACCGGCAATGCGACACACATGCTGTGAGGACTGTCAAGGTTCGGCAACACAACGGCAATCGGTCACCAGGGCGGCAGCGAACTTGAGTGCACCAGCCTCGAGCGTAGAATATTACTATTCCGCAGTGGGCAGGGCACTATCGCCCATGCTATGGTCGTATCATGTCTATCGTAAGGAATGGTTGAACTGGACATCGTGTCAGCAATTGATGCCTCCGCGCATTGATATACCCACCAAGTTCCATCCTCGTAGCGCTTGCCACGCCCCTCAACGCCCCTTCCAATGCAATGGCACCCAAGTGTTTCGTTCAAACGCTGACAAACGCACGCATAGCCTTGACGGCGTCCCCCTCGTTCGCCTTCAGCAGCTCCGTCGCCCTAGGCTTCGTGACCTCGAGCTCCTCAACCTGTGATTCGGCTGGTCAGCATATCCGACTGGCAAAGCTCGTCTGAATTGACGCGTGTCCTTACCAGCAACGCCACATCGGCAGCCTCGACCTTGACGTTCTTAACGGGCTCGCCGGTCTTCTTCTGATCGCCGCCGAGGCTACCAATAGCTTTCTTGGCAGCCTCTGCGTCTACATCGTTCCCTCGCGCGTCATCACCACCCTCGAGGGAGGCGAGAGCCGAAGCGGCCTTGCGGTCTTCGGCGGACTTGGCCTGGTTGGCGGGGATTTCGTCCTCAACGTCGCCAGTCGTGGCGCCCTCGACAATGGTAGGGGGTTGTTTCTCGGACATTTCGCAGGAACAGTCGTTTGGCGGGCGTCGGTTTGTATATTATGCGACCTTGAAATCAGGGTTGAGCGGTCGAGAATTCTTCAGCAGTGACGTGGGTGTTCTTGGTGGTAGGCGAGCTTCCGACGCGGTCACTGCTCACTGGAAGGAAGCTGTAAGATTTCTGTGGTGGGGTCGTGGTGCCAACTGGAGCAAAGGGAGACCGTGCGCTAAGGAGATACTTGGCGTGCCGGTTGCGCCACGCGTTGCACACAAGTACCCGTGTAACTGCAGCCTCCGAAAGCTCTGGTTGGCCTAGCGCGCATGCACCTGTGTTGCACACAATGAGATTTGGTTTGCCCAGAAGGGACCTTCATTGAGGACCATATTTGGCCACATACTCTCGTCAGGTATCCCAGGTCATTTCAGACATTACGAGTGACTCATTAAACCCAAAGGTTGGAGATACTGAGCAACGTTCCAGTATCACAGCGCTCTCTCTCTCTCTCTCTTTCACGTTGTCATCATCGAATTGGAAAGTCTTGTGATACCAGCATCTGAGTCACAACGAGCCACGGTTACCATCATCATGGCAACTCCTTCGCCAGAGTGGACGCCCGGTTCTTGGCGTTCAAAGCCCATCAAACAGGCGCCGGCGTACCCAGATGCGAAGCTTTTGCAAAAGTCCGTTGACGAACTGTCGAGGTTGCCTCCCATTGTCCACCCCAAGGAAATTGTCGCCCTCAAGCAGCATCTTCGTGATGTGGCCAAGGGTGAGGCATTCCTGCTCCAGGGCGGAGACTGCGCTGAACTCTTCTCGTACTGCGAGCAGAATGCTATCGAGTCTAAGATTAAGCTCTTGCTGCAGATGAGTCTGGTCCTCGTTTGGGGTGCTGACAAGAAGGTCGTTCGAATCGGCCGCATGGCAGGCCAGTATGCGAAGCCCAGGTCAAGCCCGACCGAGGTTGTGGACGGAGTCGAGATGCCCTCTTTCAGAGGAGACATATTAAACGGATTCCACGTTGATGAGAGAGAGATTGATCCTCAAAGGCTCGTCAAGCAAGTTTTCTCCCCCCATCCAAGATGAGGGCGATCAACTCGACTAACCAACCTCCCTCAGGGCCTACCATCACTCCTCAGCCACACTCAATTACATTCGAGCATCGCTTAATGCTGGAATTGCTGATCTTCATAGGCCCCTCGACTGGGGCCTGGGCCATGTCCGCGACCCGGAGCTGAAGAGGAAGTATTCCGAGGCAGTCCTCTCCTTGACGGACATGCTTCGGTTCCTGCACACGATTGGCGCCGACAAGAGCGACAAGCTCGACACGGTCGACCTCTTTACCAGTCACGAAGGTCTTCTTCTTGAGTATGAACAGCCTTTGACGAGGCTTCTCGAGACTCCCGTTCTTCAGTCGAGGCCGAACGAGCCCGCGTCCGCCCCCAAGAAGGAATACTACAACACATCAGCTCACTTTCTGTGGATCGGCGACCGCACGAGACAGATCGACCACGCGCACGTCGAGTTCTTCCGAGGCATCGCGAATCCCATCGGCATCAAGGTCGGGCCCACGACGCCGGTGGACGACCTCCTCGCCCTCCTCCGTACTCTCAACCCAAGCTGCGAGCCCGGCAAGATCACGCTCATCACCCGCTACGGCGCCGCCAAGGTGCGCTCCCTGCTGCCGGCGCACATCCGCGCCGTCGAGGACAGCGAGTACAAGCAGTGCGTCGTGTGGCAGTGTGATCCCATGCACGGCAACACGCAGTCGACGGGCAGCGGCATCAAGACGCGCAAGTTTGGCGACATTTTCGAGGAGCTGCAGCAGACGCTGCAGATCCACAAGGAGCAGGGCAGCTTCCTCGGCGGCGTGCATCTCGAGCTCACAGGCGATGCCGTCACTGAGTGCCTCGGCGGCAGCGAGAACCTCGACGAGGACGATCTGTCGACCAACTACACGAGCTTCTGCGACCCGCGACTGAACGAGAAGCAGGCGCTGGAGCTGGCTTTCTTGATTGCGGATCACTACCGCAAGGAGAGGCGGCCCTCCACTACATTGTAAGGAAGGGCGGCCATGTTCATAGGGCGGCCACAATGCACTGTGGAGGACTTGAATCGAAAAGTTTTTGCTTTGCTGCGTTCGCTGCACCGATTGCCGCCGCCTGTGCCCGCTGGTTGGCGGCCCAGCTGCATCCAGATGCAGTGTCCTGATCGCTCCAATGGGCATCCGGGGCGAGCTGCAAGGTGCGGCTGTTTCCGTGTATCTAAAAAGAAAAGGAAAATTGCCAGGCACTCATGACCACGCATGGTTGAACTCAAGCGAGAACGCCAGCGGTGTGTTCCAACCTACATCCAGTACGAAGAGCCCTTGTGAGTATGGATCGGCGGGCCGGCTCGCGAGTACAAGTGTTTGATCTACATCATCCGTTGAAGAGATGTCTTCTCATTCACCAGGAAGGTGAGAAATGGGAAGCAGGATTTGTCTGTCACCAGCCAAGATGACGTTGCTGTTGTCTCGATTCACGAAGGTAAGGAAACCCTCACCGATCTGACCGAAGCTGCCGAGGCTGCCATGTCTTATCGGAAGCACGCAGAGTGGACCTCCGGGGGTGGACCTACGGGTATCAGCGGGCCAGGGCGTGACACGATAGGGGAAGGCGCGCGCCCTGTACACTGTGCACCTACCTACCTGGAGGGGCGCGCGCGCGGGGCCCCGCGAAGCCAGCTCCGAACTACCGTGTATCAAGGGACAAACTGCCCAGCTCCAGGTCTCGTACGACCTATCTATCCTTCTTCCTTCATCTACCTCGCCAAGCCCATTGTCGGTGCCACGAGTTTCCAACCTCATTCTTCTGTTTCTAGCACTGCGACCCACACGTAACTTACCCACCTTGACCCTTCGCTATGGTCTTTCCATTTGACCTCCAACACCGCCGAGACTGGTAGGTTTTGACCATGATCACTACCCCCCATCGACCCTGCTACATGCATCATCACGACTTACCCCCTCACAGTCAATCCAAGCAGGCTCAGCGGTCCCACAGGATTCGTTCCTTGACGGCCTACCACGGACCATTTTCTGCACTGGAACGGGAGATTCTGCAGAAGCCAATCCAAGAGCTTGTCCAGGATGTCCAGAAGAGTGCTACCCAGCCCATCGACGTTCTCAAGACGTACGGAAAGGTGGCCTTGAAAGCCCATGAGAGCACCAACTGCTTGACCGAGGTCATGCTGGAGTCAGCCGAGGGTTGGCTCAAGGAAGGATCTATCAACCTGAAGGGTCCCCTCGCTGGTATCCCCGTCTCCCTCAAGGACAGCCTGCATGTCGCTGGGTACGACTCGTGCATCGGCTATTCCATGCACACCAACAAGCCGTCTGTCGAGGATGGTCCCGTCGTGCGTCTGCTGAAGGACGCCGGTGCCGTGCCCTACGTCAAGACCAACCTTCCCATCACCCTCCTCTCCTTCGAATCCACCAATGACGTCTGGGGACGCACCACCAACCCGCACAACAGCAAGTACAGCCCCGGTGGTTCAACAGGCGGTGAGTCTGCTCTCCTTGCTTTTGGCGGCAGGATCGGTATCGGCTCCGATGTTGCGGGGAGCGTCCGGGTCCCTGCCCACTTCTCCGGCTGCTACTCCCTGCGATGTTCCACCGGCCGCTGGCCCAAGATGGGCATCACGACCAGCATGCCCGGCCAGGAGGGCATCCCCAGCGTCTTCAGCCCCATGGCCCGCACCCTGAACGACCTGACCTACTTTACCCGCTCCATTGTTGAGATGAAGCCGTGGAACTACGACTACACCGTCCACCCGATTCCCTGGCGGCACGACGTCGAGAAGGAGTTTCTCGAGAAGAAGAAGCTCCGCGTCGGCATCATGCGCACAGACGGCGTCGTCGACCCCAGCCCGGCATGCCTCCGCGCCGTCGAGATGGTCGAGGACGCCCTCCGCCGCGAGGGCCACGAGATTGTCGAAGTTGACCTGCCCCACCTCCGCGAGATCCTGCGCGTCGCGTCCCTGGCCCTCAACTCGGACGGGTGCCTCACCTACGGCTCCTTCCTCCGCCCGGGCGAGTGGGTCGACGCCGGCGCCGCCCAGCTCAGCTACCTCGCCAGCATGTGGCGCCCCACGCGGTACCTCTACTACCTGTGGGCCAAGTACGTGCGGCGTGACGCCCTGTGGGCGGACCTCGTGCGCGACTTTCGCCCGCAGAGCGCGTTCGAGGCGTGGAAGCTCGTGTCGCAGCGGGAGAAGATCCGGCTGGCCTGGTTCGACTGGTGGGAGGCGGCCAAGGTGGACTTTTTGGTGACACCACCAAATGCGACGCCGGCGGTGCCGCATGACGGCATGGGAGAGGCCGTCAGCAGCTGCGGATACACGTTCATGTTCAACCTTGTGAGTTTTCCTTGCTGGATGTGCCCGCTCTGACTGTGTGGCTGACTTTGTGGACAGCTCGATTACTCTGCCGGTGTGGTGCCCGTGACTCACGTTGACAAGAACCTGGATCAGCTACCCAAGGATTTCAAGCTCGGCAGGCTGAACGGCGTGGCAAGGGGAGCGTACAAGCTGTACGATGCGACTGCCATGCATGGACTGCCTGTGGGTGTGCAGGTCGTGGGACGCCGCCTGGAGGAGGAGAAGGTGCTCTCCCTCATGCGGAGGGTAGAGGATGCCCTGGGCGACGACAAGTACGAGCTGCTTGCAATTGACTGAGTAGAGAACATAGTGTAGATTCTGCAGGGTAAGGCAGCGAGACTGGGGCTCGCTCTATCCGGACGATGGAAATCCACCATGTCCGATGTACTCCACGAAATGAACCATGCAAAGCCTATGCCCCCAAACAAGCGACGTAAGCCCCTTCTTGCTGGCAAATCATTCCGCAGAGTGTATCATGTATTGTACGAGTTGCATGCGTGATGGCTGAAGCCTTGTCGTGCATGGTAATGTCCAGGGTCCGAGATCGGCCCTCGTCGCTTGACCCCATCTTTGTCAGTCAACCACTTACACCCGGATCATGACCACAACCTACCTATATAAGACAGCACCGACCAGGCATATTTCTAGACAAACCAGAAAAGTCAAGATCAAGACAATTAATTACCTTCATTCATTTCATCGCTCGCAATAATCCACATCTCGCCATGGCTGACGAAAAGAAGGACAACTGGTCTACAGAGGTGCGCTCTCCCCTTGCACAGTACCGGCGTCTTTGTCAATCACCAGGCTAACATCCAGCCAGGAGTACCAGCACTCAGCCGCCTTCGTGCCCAAGCTCGCGACCAAGGTAGTGCAATGGCTCGACGTTCAAAAGGACGACGTCATTCTCGACATTGGCTGCGGTGACGGCGTGCTCAACATTGAGTTCGCCAAGGTCCTCTCGCAGGGGCAAGGCGCCGTGCACGGCATCGACGCCTCGCCGTCCATGATCTCGGCCGCTGCCAGGGCTGCCGAGGCGGCGCCGGGCGGAGACAGGTGCACGTTTGAGGGTGCGTACATGTTCCATCTCATGATTTACTTTGCATACGCCGTCTGACAAGGAGGTGTTTTTTTTTACTTGCAGTCGTCGACGCCAACGAGATGAACCTCGACAGGAGCCGGTTCCCCTTCAGGTACACCAAGGCCTTCTCCAACGCGGCGATGCACTGGATCCTCAAGCCGGACACGGCGAGCACATTCTTTGCGCGCGTGCGAGACGTGCTCCCCTCAGGCGCGACGTTTGCTTTCGAGATGGGCGGTCTCGGCAACGTGTCCGAGATGAGGACGGCGCTTGTGCTCGCCGCCGGACGGGTCATTGGCCTCGACAAGGCAAAGGCGGCCGATCCGTGGTTCTTCCCTGACGAGAAGTGGCTGACGAGGACGATGGAGGCGGAAGCGGGGGGGTGGAAGATTGAAAAGGTGGAGAGAGAATGGCGACCGACGACGGCAGGCGAGGGCGGCGTCGAGGGCTGGGTGCGGTTGATGGGCAAGGCCTTTTTGGATGCCGTCGAGGAGGAGAAGGGGGCTGATGCTGTTGAAGGGGTTGTGAGGGAGGCGAGCGACGTGTTGAAATATGTCAGCCAGGATGGGAGCGGTGGAGAGATGATTTCCTATGTGCGGTTGAGATGCTTGGCCAGGAAGGTATGAGGCGCTCCCTGAAGGTTCTGTAGACGTTGCTTCATAGTATCTCACGATCCTGATTGTTCAAAGTCATCGTAGACGCAGTGATGATGCTTCTTTGGAATGCGTGGTTATTGCATCATTAGTTGGTCAACTTGGAGCACGACACAATGAACGACACATGGACAATACAACGAACGAAACTGAATTCTTGCTGTCTGGTAAAGTGTACTGTGAAACTGCCAAGGTGTATGTATCTATGCTCGAGATTCATGTATTGATCGCCATTCTGAGTGACCCATAATGACCAGCTGCGGCCGGCTGTAATAACCCCACCTGCGGCCTGGCAATTCTTTCTCAACGCCCGATCTCGAGCGCGTGCTCCAGCGACTCGAAGCTCTTCTCCAACGTCATCTGCTGGCCCTCATTCTTCCGCCACAGGTACAGGCATAGGCACCGGTACGACACCAAAACCACCACGACGGACAGCAGCAACGCCTTGAATCGCAGCTTTGCAACGACCTACAAAATGTCGGCCGACGACCAGCAATTTCTGGACGTCGTAAGTGCTTCCCCTTCTTGCAGCCTGTAACCCCCTTTCCATGCTAACCATACAAAGCTCTCGTCCCTGCCCAACCACATCCGCCGCTACTCCGACGACATTGCCAACCAGATCAATAGCCAGGTCGACAGGGCTGCCGAAGTCGTCCGCGACACTCTATCCTCAGCACAATGGATCCCCGACTCTGTGCGCCCGACGCCAGTGTCTCGTTCCGTACCCATCGAGGTCATCGCTGTGACGCGCTACGAACAAGTTCGGGACTGGATGTCTCGGAACAAGCTCGTCACGGGCGCTGCTGTCGCCGTCTTTGGCGTTGTCGTCTACAAGACGTACAGGAGTAGCAGTCTCTACCGCAAGACGAGGAGAGCCAAGCGTGCGAGGAACGGTGGTCGCCTGGAGGTTGTCGTCATCGCTGGTTCGCCGACCTTGCCTCTGACGAGATCGCTGTCGCTGGACATGGAGAGGAGAGGGTTCATCGTCTTTGTCGTTTGTAATGCCGTTGAAGACGAGTCCATGGTACACAACATGTCGAGGCCGGATATCAAGCCGTTGACGATCGATGCCACCGACGTAAGTCTCGTCCTGCCTCTTTCTCTTGGCCATGGACTACAGAACTGACCTGTTCAAACAGCCCCCAAGTGCCGGCAGCGCTATCGAACGGTTTGCTCAGTACCTCCAGTCACCGCATGCTCCAGCACCCAGGACGAAACCGAATTTCCTCGAGCTCAAATCCGTCATCCTGATTCCGTCTCTCAACTACCAGACCTCTCCCATCGCCACCATCCCACCCTCCAGCTTTGCCGACCTCTTCAACACCCACCTCCTGCACCCCATCCTCACAATCCAGGCCTTTCTTCCCCTTCTCACAGCTCGCCTCAGCCCAGCCGGCGAGAAGTGGCACCCGCCCAAGGTCATGGTCTTCACCCCCTCGATCATCTCGTCCATCAACCCGCCCTTCCACGCGCCGGAGGCGACCGTCTGCTCCGCCCTCTCAGCCTTCACCGAAGTTCTCACTGCGGAGCTCAGGCCTCTCGGTGTCCCCGTCACCCACATGCAGCTGGGCACCTTTGACTTTGCGGGCTTCACACCGGCCAAGCCATCACACACGTCAGCGTACCAAAAGGGCCTGATCGAGGGCCCCGGCATTGACGCCGACGCCGCTGAGACGCTCATGTGGCCTGAGAATGCGCGCCACGCCTACGGCCGCAACTTTGTCACGCAGAGCACCTCGGCCATCTCGGCCGGACGCATCCGAGGCCTCAAGGGCAGCTCGCTGCGACACCTGCACAATGCCGTCTTTGACGTTGTTGATGGCTCCATCACCAGCGGCACCGTCCGCGTAGGCCTCGGCGCCGGTGTCTACGGATTTGTCGGACGGTGGGTGCCCCGCGGTATCGTGGCGTTCATGATGGGCATCCGGCGGGTGGACGAGCTTTCGGCGTGGCAGACGAGCTCATATGACGGGTCTCGCGAAGGGAGCGAAAATGGTGACAACCAGGACTTTATCGCTGTCCCTGGAGATGGAGAGAGCAATGTTTGGCGACGTTCATGAGCAACGTCGTCCCATGTTTGCTTGCGTTTTACAGACGCACTTGTTTAGGCGTTCATAACGGCGTGTTGCACCACACAACCTGGCACGGGGAAGAAATTCACGACTCTTGGGGATCTGAACGTACAGATCTATAATGAAATAGAATGGATTCTAAACCTTGGTATCATTCGTGCGCCTTTCACAGGTCCTCCTCTGTGCCTTATTCCCACTTTTAACATCAGCGCTGCCGTGACCATGTCTCCCGTCAGGAAGAAGAGCCAGTGGCTCTCACGTGCCCTATCAACTAGTGACATGATCTCCTCAGTGTCCACGACCGCGGAACCGCCTGCCGCCGCCTCCACCTCCCCCGCGGTCGCGCCACTTGCCGCCGCCCGCACCACCGCCGCCCCTGCCCCCGTGGCCATGCCTCCTGTCCCCCCTGTCGCCGAAGCCGCCCCTGTCGTCTCGCATGTCCCTCTGCGGCTCATGGAGGCCGGCGGCCTGCCTCTCGAGCTCCTCCTGACGCTTGAGCTCCTCCTCCTCGCGTTGGACCTCGACCTTGAGCTTCGGCCGCTCGAGGTCCTTCTTCCACCGCGGGTGGGCGCCGTCGCGGCAGTCGCGCCCCGCGGGGCAGAAGCCGGCGAGGTAGAACAGGCACAGCGCGCGGCGGACGTGCTTCTTGGCGCAGGCGGGGCCGAGGGGGCAGAAGCCCATGTCGTAGTGGGGGCAGGGCGGCAGCTTGGACTGCGGGTCGATGTGCAGGTAGAGGCACTCCTCGCCGTTGGAGCAGTAGCCGTTGCGCGTGAAAAAGTTGCACTCGGGCATCTTGCGGAGGTTGTACTCGTGGAGGAACTCGCAGTGGGCGCCCTTTTTGCAGAGCCCGCGCAGCCAGTGCTTGCACACGAGCGAGGGGCCGCGGCCCGCGTGCGTGTGCGCCGGCTGCCCGCCGGGCGCCGAGTCGGCGGCGAGGGCGTGCTGGTGCGTCGCGCGGAGGAAGGGCGTGAAGTCGAATGTCGCGGCCGGCTCGGTGTGCGAGGCCAGGTCGGGGGCGGCGCGGGACGGCGCCAGCGAGGGGTGTGCTATCATCGCTGCCATGGTGTGGGCTTCTGGCCCTGGCTGGCCTGCGGTGCTGGTGGCCTGGTGGTCTGGCTGCGAGAGGCAGGTGCGTTGGGGAGAGGTCGGTGTTCAGTGTTCGGAGAAGACGCAGATATCAAGCGTCGCGTGCGCTGCCGAGTGCCTCCAGGAGCGGCGAGACAATATCGTTGCCAAGTGGTTATGGTGATTGAATGTCGATGAATGCGCTGCTCTGGTGGCGGGAGACTGGCAAACTGGTGCGTATGGTGATAATTGGCGTTGCGTATGATGGTCCTGTCCATGTTGTGAGCTTTCCGAGCTCGAGTTGAACCAAAAGCTCCGAACGGCTAGCTAGAGCAGATCGGGTTAGTCAGCCAGTGGAGTGGAACCTCGGGGAAGCGGCCACTGGTAGTACTGTATCACGATCATTTTCACGTTGCCAATGTCCATCTTACGGGGGTAAGGCAAGCGACCACCCACCCCCCCCCTTCCCCCCTCGTGAGCTGAGGCTCGCTGCGAAGACCATTCCATTGGGAGGGCATATGCTAGCACAGCAAAGCAACGCATCGCTTGAGGTTGCAGTGATCGGAACATCTCGAGCTCCAGGTCGCTCATGTGATATCTTTGCGCTCGATGGCTATCTCGTCTGTAGTTGTCAGCCGATCCATCTTCCGAAGGCTGCCCAGATCCTCATAATTCCCAAATATCTACATCGATATCTTTGACACCCTGTCTGGGATCCTTTCGCCAGACTTGCTTGACTCCATCAATCGAATACATGTCTCCCGCTGGGCCGAGGAGTCGCTCATGCTCAGGTAACGGTAAAGCTATGTCACCGACCGACACCCACCCGGTCATGCAATTCGATCTCTTCCTATGACGAGATGGTGACCGTAAGCTTGATGATAAAGTGCCGACCTACATATGAACTGATAGCCTATTACCCACTCCTGGTATGTACGGTCGACACGTGTGGGGGTCTTTCTTCAATTCAGGCTTGCTTGCATGAGTAGCAGTTTACAGGAAGAAAGCAGATCTTTGGCAGAATTGTGACCTAAGACTAAGCCATCCATTCATCTGTCGTGTTACCTCCCGCTTCGACACGTGAGAGTGCGATGGCATATGCGATGCACACATCACATCTCACATCTCGCTGTCCTCACCCAAAGAACCTACATGGTAGCTTGGAGTCGTGCATCGAGGAGCGGGGCCGCTGCTGTGGCACACAACTTAGAATGGCGCCATGTTGATAGAAATGTCAAGATGCGGGCTTGCAACGGCCGACAGCCACAGTGGGCTTCAGCCCTTGGATAGCGCACTTGAACGAACCCGTTATCCGTCTGGTCTGCTCGGGAGCAGGAACTTGGCTGGTCTTGCAGCAGACGGCCGGGGGGCGGCAGGCACCAGGCGGGCTGGCGGGCAGGCACATGCTGGGGTGATCCTGCTGCCAAGGCCTGCAGGATGACACGCGCATTCGCATTCTGGTGCTTCCATAATTTTGCCTTGCAGTCGGTTTTGTCCGTGCTTCTTACCACCGCTTCACCTCTGCGAACCACACACCCATCATCGTCACCATCACTATCCCTACCAAGGTAGGGAGCTCATGATCCCCTAACCATGTCGACAGGGAGCAGAAAGTGCCTGAGTCGTTGACGGCATCGGACTCGTGGTACATGGCAGCACTGCTTTCTACCAAACAGTGAGGCCATCCACATCATTGGATCTCAAAAGCCCCCTTCAGCAGCCTCGCTGCTCCACCAATCGACGACTCATGACCATCCGCACGCGACACGCCGGCCTCCTCGGCGAGACGCTCCCGTCATGGGCACATGCCGGGCTCAGGTCCTTGGGTCTTTTTGCCAGGACGGAATCACTCCCCTAATTCGGGTTGCGACTGCGCTAAAAGGATTTGGGGACTCTCCGGCCACTGGGGATCTCGGAGCAACCGACAAACCACGTTACATGGGTGCCGCATACCATCAGGGTCCTGCCCTCCTCCAAGCACCCACCCGTCTGTGCCTCTGCCGGAGCCAGCAGGCCATCTACAAGAGGACCTCCCCGTGTGAGTATAGCGTCTCCGCTGCCTAGCTGGATACCTCCCTTCTCGGGCTCTCAGATGCGGCCTTCGTATTGTTCGAAGAGGAAGAGAACGGTGTCTTCGAGACGGTGCCGCCCGGCCCCTCTCTCTGCTCATCTCCCGCGACTCTCCCGTCTTTAATTTATCCCGTGGCACTGCTTCACCAGGAGGCCGGCAGGGAACCACCATCCAAACTTGGGACATTGCTGTTTCCACTCACCCGCTCACCCGCTGAAACGCGACACCCAATGACCTCATTTGGCCAACCCATCGGTTCTTGGGCCCGCATCTGGGTGCAGAGAATGGCCTGCCAGCGTGCCATGCAGCTTTGGGCAGAAGCATCCGTCGCGTCGACCGTCCGTCATTTGATGCAATCTCGCTGCGGTACCAAGAGAAGCCAAGCTGCTGGTTGTCTGATGGCGGCCCATCTCCACACTGGGGGATTTGGGGCAACCTAAAGGGGATAAACGCCAGACACGGTTTGGCGTTGCTGGATCGTCTGGTTCATCCTAGTAATAGTGTCGGCCATTCACCAGGTCTCTCCCCGATGTCACCGAGATCAAGAACACACCATTTTGGGTTGCTGGACGCCAGACTCGCTGCGTACGCACCGAGGTCAAGTCAAATCAGTGGAAGGCTTCGCACCGCTCGCACCGACCTACCCTCGGTAACGGGTACAGCCCTTGAACACAAATCGCACATCTTGTGTCCCCGGAGGCCCAGGACGCACCTGGCTGCGACTCAAGCTTCGACCATTGTAACACCAGCCCCAAGTTTTGCAGGGAAGGACGCTGTTTTAGGGTTGCCGGTTTTTCAATGCCCCCCCCTCCCCCCCGAGTTTGAGACCTGCTCCCCGCTGCCGTCCCGTCTGGTTGGGCGGCGTTTGCGGGAAGGACTTGTGTTCCTCGGATGACTTTTCTTTTCCAAGCCTTCCACGACGTGGGGCATTTCTTCTAGAACACCAGACTCTCTCCTTTGAGGCAACATCCCGGGAGCCGCAGCTCATTGATGACCCAAGGCTACCTTGGAATCCCCTTTCCCTGTCTAGACCAGGGACTCTCCTCTCCTGTGCATGTGGCTCACGAGCGTGCCGCAGAGGCCATCGAACTTGACTAACGCACACCGATCCTAGTTTCACCATGACAACCACGGTGATGCGGACACATCTCATGCCTTCAACCTGCCGAACCGTCTCTCGTGCTGGAATATTCCTCGGCATCCCGGTCCGACACAGGTTGTCCCGACACGGGACACTTCTGCGAATTGGGGCACGGTTCTGTTCACCCTCCTCCCTGCCGCCTTCCGGCAACAAATCTCTCTTATTCTTGCCCTTTAATGGCCGAACCAACCTGCCGCTGCCGCCCTGGACTCCATGCAGAACCTACGCTCTTCGACGCTGACTCGCCATGTTGCATTTCCATCCATGGTCCGACATCTGCCAACGTGACGGCCGCCATGGTGCTCTTTAGCCATTCGAGGATATGCTTGTACCTATGACAAGACGCCTCGAAGCTACTGTAGCTACGTACTCGTGAGCACAACAAGCAGCAGCGACAGGGGTCTCATTGACATGCGACTTTGATCGCCATGCTTCGCCAAGGATAGGCGGTCCAAGTCGGAAGATGTACAGGCTCGGCGGAGGATGCCACGCACGGAGCTGCGAGGATGGGCCAGCTAATCAAACCAGTAGGCGATTGACTTGACATGATATCCCACGCTTCCTACCTACACTCACCTGCCCGTCTCCAACTGTTTCTGCTGCCTGTACTGTACCGCATCTTTTTAGCAAGTTTCATTCATCCGTCCCCTGCAAGTGTCTTCCCTCCCCCCCCTTTCCCCTCGACCATCGCACGCACACACCCCAGCCCAAATTATGTCATGCATCGTGGCATCGCGGTACCGGGGCCCTCACCTGTAAATTTGATGCGTGTTGTCTCCACCATCGAGACATGGCCACAAGTTGCCCATATTCACTCACCGTCGCAGCTCGCCCTGTATATATAGGTCCTGGGCTGCTAAAGCCTGCCCATGAGGTGCGCTTGCTGCCCGACTGGGTACTGTGACCTGTACAACAACATGCTCTTCACCCAACCGCCTTCTCTTTCCACCTGTCCCTCGTGTCAGCGTTCTTCACTTTCAAGTCCATATTCGCTGTCGCGCGCGTCGATACTGTCTTGCTCCCCTTCTCTGTTTCACATGATCGATTCAACTCCAGAATGAGCTCGTCTTCATCCTCGCGTAAACAGCGCAGAGGCAAGAGCATTTCGAAGCTCGCTTACACGAACGCCGTTTATTTCCCCAACGAGAGAATATACCAGGGCGACACACCAGGAGCGCTCAACTATGGATACACCAATCATGTGTACTACGCTTTCGCAAATGTCTCTCCGGATGGTGGTGTTTTCGTGAGTCGGCTGGCTCACTCCAGTTGGAACAACTCTTTACTGATTTGAACCCTCCCAGTTGAGCGATGAGTGGGCGGATGCGGGGGCGCCGGTCGATGGCGTCCAAGGGGGCCTTGGGTCTCTCATGCATCTCAAACAACAGTACCCGCATCTCCAGGTTGTTCTGTCCATTGGCGGCGGCAGTTCCTCGGCCATCTTTCCTGTCGTGGCCGCGAGCACTATCTGCAGAGATAATTTTGCGCGCTCAGCAAAAGGGTTAGTTGATGCGTCTGGCCTCGACGGCATTGACAGTAAGTCAGCAGACCAAAACGACCAGCTAGGCAACGATGTTGACATTTGCTCAGTTGTGTGGGAGTATCCCTCAGACTCCCAGCAGGGCCACGACTTTCTGGCTCTGCTGGCGACGATACGTCTTCATCTGCCAGAGGACCAATACTTACTCACCGCTGCCCTGCCGGCGAGCAGAATGGTGCTTCAGTATATTCCCCTCCAGGCTTCGGCCGAGTATCTCGATTTCGTCAATCTCATGGCATACGACTTCTTCGGCACGTGGACGCCAAAGAGCGGACATCACTCCCAGTTGTACGCCCCTCAGAAGGACCAAGAATCTGGCGCTACGGGCGTGCAGTACCTGATCGCCAAGGGCGTGAATCCGGGGAAGATTCTCCTCGGCATCCCGCTCTACGGGCGAAGTTTCCTGGGCGCAGCTGGGCCGGGCCACAAGTTCAGAGGGGGCGGTGGTGACAATGGCACATTCGAGTACAAGCAATTGCCACGAAGCGGTACCAAGGAGACGATTGATAAAAAGTCCATCTCGGCGCAGTGCATCGGCGCTGACGGAGGATTCGTGAGCTATGATAACCCCGAGACTGTCAAGGCCAAGGCTCAGTTCTGCAAGCAAAAGGGGCTAGGGGTGAGCAGACGAACATGGCCAGACGTGGCGCTGACTGTGGTGCTTTAAGCTAACTTATGCCTGTAGGGCCTCTTCTATTGGAACGGACCGGCAGACGGTAAAGGGTCGCGCAGTCTTGTCGCGGCTGGCTTCCAAGCACTGCACTCTTCATGAGACCTCTGAGCGGCCCAACCTCGGGTTGATCCCATAGATCCGCCCCGACGGCCCTTTCTGGGGGGCGGGAAAGCAGGATATTTGGGCTGTCGTGTAGACGAGCCAGGTTTGTGCCATTGAGATTCAGACGCAATGAACGGCACTGCGTTGAACTGCTGGGACGGATTTTCAAAAAGGAGGCTGGCGATGGGAATCTATAGACGGACGGTGGCAAGGCGTTTTTTTTTTGGAGCGGGGATACCAGGCGGTTCATTAACAAGCAAATCACAGCCACTTGGCTGCTGCACATTGTTGTTTTGCTTTTGCGACAAACATCGGATCCGAGGGAGAAGCGCATTGGGGCCACGGAAAGGGTACACATATATCTACCCTGTTTGGCAACAACATTCCAGCAAAGTTATAGAAGGGAAGAAAGAGTCAAATCGAACGGCCTGGATTCAGGGGCCATGTCAGAATGGTGGTACAAACCTGCGGTTGCCGGTGGATGAGAACACTGTGAAAGTGCAAGGCCACAACTGCTCCATCGCAATGATGATATGCAATTGCATGAGGCCGTGATACTTGGCATGGTATAGCCCAGCTGCTGGAGATGCCACCCACAGTGGAGCTCGAGCTGTACCATGTAAGACGCGGCGGATAAATCCGCAATAGGCATCTCTGATTGAGTCTTCGGAAGGTGGCTCCCGAAAGACCTGGCCAAACGACAAGGCAAATAGACGGGGGCCAGGTCTCGCACGGTTCGACGGTCAAATCTTTTTTTTTTTTTGCCCTGCTCGGGCCACTCGGCCGTTCTCGAGGCGGCGCCCTGCATCGTGTGGCGAACAGGGCGTTCCATGGTCAGTCAGTCAGCCAGCCTGCAGACCTGCAAGGCAGGGCGCACGAAATGCAGGCCTGCATGAGGTAGGCACCTTAACCTGCCTTGCCTTAGGCACGGCATTGGCATAGCCTTCTCCCTTCAGGGCCAGGTACGTGCCTCGTTGGAGGCTTGCTCTCCGGCCGGCGGCGCACTGGATGCCGACTGTGGCAGTTAGTTTTCGCTGGGGTCGTACGGCAGGTGATGGGGGCGTTGTTGCGTTCCTGCATCTGAGATGAGACATGTGATGCGTGGATGGAGCGTAACACGGTCTTGGATCGCGTGGTAGCGGGCTCTTGGTGTGGGTGGAGGGCGCCTTGTGTGTAGTAGGTCTAGATAGGTAAGGTACCTAGGTGGTGGGCAAGGTAGGTACCTAGGAAGGTAGGGACTGTATCAATGTAATCACAGGCAGGTCACTGATTGGGTTCCGCGCCCAGGTCCCACACATGGCTGGCCGCCATCCGTTCCAGGCGGCAGTCAGTGTGACAAGAGTGCCTTTTAGCTGGCTGGAGCTGGAGCTCGAGCAGGCAGCACGTGCTGATAGCCGATAACAAGAGGCTACGTACTGATAGACCAAGCCAGCGTCTACTCGTCGGCCGGCAGAGCTTCAGTGCATTGGCAGCCCCGAGAAGCAACGAACGAGACAGCAACAGGGCCCTCTTGCCATTTACACGTGTAGCAGCAGCATCAGCAGCATCAGCAGCAGAAGCAGCGCATTCGGCTTCGGAGTTCCAGACATTGCGAACATGAATGGCGTAGCGCTCGATGATCCCACGTCGCTGGATGCTGGTCAGTGCCATCGTGCCCTTGCGGGCTGCCTCCTGGGACTTCCCCCTCCCCGGCTGACGAGCTCGCAGTTGACTACGACCCAATCGATCACTTGAATCTCCTCTTCTCCCACCCCTCGACCGTCACATCGATCAGCCGCGTTTCCCAAACCCTCCACGAACACAAGAATGACGTCTCCACCGACATTGCCGAGCTCGAGCTCGCCCAGGCCTACGGGCCCGATTCGAGCCTCGAGCGTATGCAGTCCGCCCAGGCCGAGCTCGCCCAGCTGTTCCGCAAGATCGAGACGGTGCGGTCGCGAGCCATCGAGACGGAGCAGAACATCACATCGATGACGGCCGACATCAAGCGCCTCGACGGCACGAAGCGCAACCTCACGCTCAGCATGACGGCCCTCAAGCGGCTGCAGATGCTGACGACGGCCTACGAGCAGCTGCAGGGCCACGCGCGGACGCGGCAGTACCGCGAGTGCGCGAGCCTCTTGCAGGCCGTGCTGCAGCTCATGAAGCACTTCAACAGCTACCGCAGCATCGAGCAGATTGCGACGCTGAGCCGCGGCGTGTCGGAGCTGCAGCGGACGTTGCTGGAGCAGGTGTGCGAGGACTTTGAGCTGGCGTTCGCCAAGGACGAGGTGTCGGCGCGGCGGGGCACGCTCGTCGAGGCCTGCCACGTCATGGATGCCCTCGGCGACGCCGCGCGGTCGAGGCTCATGACGTGGTACGTGAACACGGAACTGCGCGAGTACCGACAGGTGTTCCGGGGCAACGACGAGGCGGGCAGCCTCGACAACATCGGCCGGCGCTATGCGTGGTTCAAACGCATGCTCAAGACGCACGACGACGAGCACGCCGCCATCTTCCCCCCGCACTGGCGCGCCAACGAGATGCTGGCCGCGGCCTTTTGCGACGGCACGCGGGAGGACTTCAAGGGCATCCTGGAGAGGAGCATGCGCCGGACCGAGGGCCCCAAGCTCGACGTCAACCTGCTGCTGAGCTGCCTGCAGGAGACGCTCGACTTTGAGCACGGGCTCGAGAGGCGCTTCGCCGACGGGCCCAGGGCCAGCATCGACACGCTGAGCTCGGCCGACGACCGGGCGTCCAACTTTCACGGCTCCATCTCGGCGGCCTTTGAGCCGTACCTGAGCTTGTGGGTCGAGAGCCAGGACAGGCAGCTCGCCGCCATGATTCCCAAGTACCGCAGCCAGCCGCTGCTCCCCGAGGACGAGGAGTTCACGCCGCAGGCCGTCATCCCCTCGGCCATTGAGCTCTTCCACTTTTACAAACTCACGCTGTCACAGTGCGCCAAGCTGTCTACGAGCGACCGCCTCCTCGACCTCGCCAAGACGCTCGCCAAGTACCTCGACGAGTACGCCCAGCAGGTGCTGCTCCATTTTCTCTCGAGGGGAGGCGCGCAGGGGCCGCCGCTGCAGGACATAGTCATGGTCATGAACACGGCGGATTTTTGGTCAACAAACGCGAATCAGCTCGAGGAGAACATCAGGAAGCGCATCGACCCCGAGTTGAGGGACAGAGTCGACCTCTCGTCGCAGGCCGATGCTTTTCTGGGCGTCGCCAGCGCCGCCGTCCTCGCCCTCGTGCGCAGCGTCGAGCACGAGTGCGCGGGCGCGTGGCGCGAGATGCGCAACACGAACTGGGGCGCCATGGAGAGCGTCGGGGATCAGAGCTCCTACGTCGGCGAGCTTCTCCGGGCCGTCAACGGCAGGGCCGAGGCGATTTTGGAGCTCGTCGTCAAGCAGCAGTACGCGAGGGCGTTCTGCGACAACTTGGTGGACCACATGGCGTCGGCGTACATTGCCAACATTGTGCAGTGCAAGCCGGTGACCGAGGTGGCTGCCGAACAGGTACGTCTGATCATTTTTCTCTGCTGTCGGCGTGTGCTTTCTCCCCCCCCCCCCTACTCCAATGCCAAGAGCTGACTCGCGGGCAGATGCTCCTCGACAAGTACGTCATGACCAAGGCGTTTGAAGGGCTGCTGTCGTTCCACAGCAAGGCGGGCGAGGCGCAGGCGCCGCCGGCGAGCTTCGTCAAGCGGGTGGCGCACACGATGAACCGCATCGACCCGCTGCTCAAGACGCTCCAGGTGCGGCCGTCGCCGCCCGAGGGCCTCGTGCAGGCGTACCTCATCCACATTGCCGACCGGTCGGACGTCAACTTCAAGAAGATTCTCGACCTCAAGGCGGTGCGCAAGCAGGACCAGGCGCACCTCCTCGAGCTGTTTGGCATCCACCGCGACAGCAAGGCGCACGACGGCAAGCTCGCGCAGAACAGCCCGCTGCTGACGCCGCTGCTGGCGAGCCAGAGCATGAGCGGCGGTGGCGGCGGCGGCGGCGGTCACGGCAGTATTGGCGGTGCCGGGGCGGTTGCCGGGGTCGCCGGGGCGTCGATCAACACGGCGAGCTCGGCGCTGTCGGCGGCGGGCAGCAGCGCCACGGCGATGGCCGGGTTGCAGGGCAAGTTTGACGCGACGAGCCTCGGCGAGAAGCTCCTCAGCGCGGCGCGGGACCTGGGCCAGGGCGGCGTCGTCGGCGAGAAGGGCGGCGGGGGGTCTGGCGTCGCCGCGGCGGAGAAGGCGATGAACGAGAACCTCAAGAACTTTGGCAAGTTCTTCCGGCGAGACCTGGGCGGGTTCGGCGCGCGGTTTGGGAAGAGGGATGGCGCTGACGAGGGGCAGCGGTAGTCAGCATGCAGAGAGGAAAAGACAGCATCAGGCGTCAGGGTAGCATTTGGTAGCAGCCGCCCCTTCTTGGGGCATCTTCTTGGGGCTTCGGCGTTGGACAACTGCCGCTTGTGCATCGTTATTGCCATGTTGGGAGGTTACCACTCATCATCCATACTCGGGATCCGTGCTTCTTCTAGAGCTTCGCCCCTGACCAGCGTCCACGTCAGGGGATGGGGCTTGAATGTGCAACCGAGGCTCGGCCGAGTCAACGACGAAATGGAGAGATGAGGAGAGATGAGCAAAGATGAGTAAGCGGGTGCATTATTCAGCCCCCACCTCGAATCTGGAATTCGAGGGACCTATGGCGATGCACGACAGGCGGCAGGCGCAGGCGATGGATCACGGTCGATAGGCGCAGAAGAGTAGAGAGGGACATGCCGAGCGCCCGATCGCGGGGCAATTCTCAAGGTGCCTACCCTACCGCCTTGGGGGGGCCTACCGCCTTGGGAGGGCCTACCGCCTTGGGAGGGCCTACCGCCTTGGGAGGGGGGGAAAAAACCCCCTCCCATCCGTCAGTCGGTTTATTTTCAGGGAGTATAATTACACCTTGGCTTCCCAGAGACCGCGATCCCTCGATCCCTCGCGCCCGCCCCCGTGTCTGCCACAGCATTTCTCGCGCGCTCGAGCTTTTTTCGTCCCTCCTCTCTTTTTCCTCCCACCACCCTTCGATCCCCATCCACGCGATCTCGTAGCGGCGTGGACGACGAACGCGCACCGCGAAGCTGTTTTCATCCGCCTTTCGACGGACCCTGCGAGCCAGCGCGGGCGGACTTTCCTTCGCGGCCACCGCCACGACCCTGCAGAAGAACACCGCCAAGCCGAGCCTTGCCGCCAGAACCATGCATAGCAAGATTGTCAGTATGTGGTTGTCTGCTCCGTCCCAGTCTCTGTCGCTCGTGCTCCGCCCCTCTCTCTCTCTCTGTGTCTGTGCTGTCTCTCTGCTAGACCATGAAGACGACAGGGAGGAGGAGGGGCTGTACAGGTTCACGACATCTTGTACTGACAGAAACGAAAAGTCATCGGCTCAGGCCCTGCGGCCCACACGGCCGCCGTCTATCTCGCGCGTGCCGACATGAAGCGTGAGTGCCTTCGTGCTCGCTCTCCCTGCACCAGTGGCCACGTACTGACTGGATCATCCCTGCAGCCGTGCTCTACGAAGGCTTCCTCGCCAACGGCATCGCCGCCGGCGGCCAGCTCACGACGACGACCGATGTCGAGAACTTCCCCGGCTTCCCCGACGGCATCATGGGCCAGGAGCTCATGGACAAGATGCGCGCCCAGTCGGTGCGCTTCGGCACCGAGATCGTCTCCGAGACGGTCGCCACGCTCGACCTCTCGCAGCGGCCCTTCCGCTACGCCCTCGAGTGGTCGCCCGACACGACGCACACGGCCGACGCCATCATCCTGGCGACCGGCGCCTCGGCCCGCCGCCTCGGCATCCCCGGCGAGGACAAGTACTGGCAGAACGGCATCTCGGCCTGCGCCGTCTGCGACGGCGCCGTGCCCATCTACCGCAACAAGCCCCTCGTCGTCGTCGGCGGCGGCGACTCGGCCGCCGAGGAGGCCCTCTTCCTGACCAAGTACGGCAGCCACGTCACCGTCCTCGTGCGCCGCGACGTCCTGCGCGCCAGCGCCATCATGGCCAAGCGCCTGCTCGGCCACCCCAAGGTCACCGTCCGCTTCCACAGCGGCGCCAAGGAGGTCAAGGGCGACGACAAGGGCCTCATGTCCCACCTCGTCGTCCACGACACCCGCACCGGCGCCGAGGAGACGGTCGAGGCCAACGGCCTCTTCTACGCCATCGGCCACGTCCCCGCCACGAGCCTCGTCAAGGGCCAGCTCGACACGGACGACGAGGGCTACGTCATCACCCAGCCCGGCACCCCGCTCACCAACATTGAGGGCGTCTTTGCCGCTGGCGACGTCCAGGACAAGCGCTACAGGCAGGCCATCACCAGCGCCGGTACGCTTTTTTCTCCCTTCTTCTTCTTCTTCTTCTCCTGTGACATGTCCAGACGCATGCTGACACGCCACAGGGTCCGGATGCCAGGCCGCGCTCGATGCCGAAAAGTACATCTCCGAGATGGAGGACCCCAACCTCAAGGACGTCGTCAACCACGCCCGGTGACTGGATTCGCATCTTTGACGAGTTTGGCGTATAGAGCTGCTAGAGCGGCACATGATAGACAAGACCAAGATGAGGCTGCAAAAGAATTTCGAGAACGTATTGCTCAATGACGCTGCGATGTGCCCCCATGAGCTGGCTTGCGCTGGAGCGAACCATGGCTCGCCCTGCCAAGACGGCATCGGTTCTTTCCTACCCGTGGATAGGCTGTTTCTTCGTGCTGTGGTGGTGCCCTCTCTTTTGTGCGAGAGATGTTGTGAACTGACTGCATCTCAACCTGGGAGACGGCAGCGGTTGGTAGTAACGTAGCAGCTCGACGGGGTTTCCAGTCGTGCTCTCGATGTCACGGCTCGCTTCATTTCCGTTGTTTCCTCAACGGCACACACAGCGCATCTCGATCCCATGCCACGCGAACAGATGTCCGGAGGAAGGAAAAAAGCTAGGACATGTGAGGATAGTAGCCGCAGCCCACCCACCCTTAGCCCCTGAACCTGCGGAAATAGCATGCTTGTACACTCCATACTGCATCCCCGGCACATACGACTGCACGAATGAGAAAACCCGTACTTCTCTGTCCTCCCAGCCATAATTAACAAGACCAGATGAAGAGCTGATTGGCTGCCCACTCGAATACCCGGTGTTGCATATCTCGGTTCTGCATTACCTCCTGGCTACTGCTTCTGGGGTGAGGGCTGACCACTGGTTGTGGCGAAAGCCCATTGTGAAGATGAGCCGTGGAGTCGCCCTCACATGCACAGATCTTCCTGAATCTGCATTTGTGCCAGTAATGGTCAGACGGCAACTTTACCTTGTTGGGGCTTGTCAGCTGTGGAAGAGTGTTGGCTCTGGTGTCGGACCTGGGAGGTATCGGTACGAAACGTCAGCAAGCTCTTAGCGAGTCTCCCGTGGTCCTTCTGGCAGCTCTTGACATGGATTCCATCCTTGGCAAGGGGCAGGGTGCTTGTACCCCTACTTGACTGCGAGCAAAGGCAGATCCGAGACATGCTCTGCCTGCCTGTGTCGAGGTCGAGGTGCCTTCGCGCGGTCATTCGGCAGCCTTCTTTCGGCATCCACGAGAGGCATCCGGCTTGACAGCATCTGCACCCATCTGATCGACAGACTCGCCCGTGGTGTAACGTCATCTCGTCGAACGAGTCCCTGGCTGCAACCTGTCGAGGCCTTGCTAGCCGAGTCCACAAACCTGGAATGACCTCGACGATCCGATGACCACAGCCCACCGTGCAGCCGGCGGGACACCCGCAGCTACAGTCCAATTCACCCCAATGAAAGTCCACATCACTACTCCAACATGGGCGTGCTTCCGACGCTACATCGTACAGTACGTTGCCATGCCTCTGGTTCGTGGCAAGGAAGACAGGCGACCAAGGTTCGGGCCTACCGACGGCCCTGATGACGACTTGTCCCCGGTCATCACGAGCGTCACGATGCTGGCGAGCTTCGCGCTGAACGGTGCCTCTGCCTTGCCTATCACGTTGCGTGCCGTAGGGAGAAGCTCTCGCGTAAGTGGTTTCCCGGCTCTGACGAAGATGGCAACTGTGGCACAAAACTTGCCACGGCATGTCCTCCTTGACCGCCACACAAAATGGGGCCGAGAGATGCATGGTCTCGCAGAGTTGATGGCTTGATTCGGACGAACAGGGCATTGTAGACGTCTGGGCTGCCGTCCTGAAGCCCAACATTCAGCCGTACCAGCAGCAAAGCATACCAGACAGGAGATCATCCCGTGTCTCTGGCTACAGTTCTTCAGGTGCTGCGAGGAGCAATAGCTCTAGCGTGCTGAAGGCCTACTTTGAAAGATGAGGCCTCATGGCGGTGATTCCTTTTACGGTGGCGACCGTATACGAACCAGACTCCATGAACACGAAGATCATGTACTCAACGATGGACGTTTCTGACGTTGCCTAGCAAGGATGACTGCAAGGACGGGCCGTCTCCTGTGAAACCCTGGCCACGTGTGGTGATCGAAACCTTGGTAAGCTGGCGAATAAAGACATTGTGGCGAGGAAGCGGCAGGGAAGCACAATTAAGCTTTTGAGCAAGCGATGATCTCAACATGTTTGAAGGCTGGAGATCGTACGTATCATTTCGTTGCTACTGGGGTTGCAGGTCAACACATTTGCTCCATGCCCGCTGGTACACATGTTTGTCCGTTTTTGATATGGCAAGCCTGTGTTCGCCGCTCAGATTCAAAAACCAAGCTCATAAAATTGCAAACAAATAAAGGGTGCAAAAAAGCGCGACAGTAAGAAAAGAATGGCCTCTAAAACATCTCGTTACCCGCGAGAGCAAAAGAAAACTTCCGATCGGGGAATTGAACCCCGGTCCCCGGCGTGACAAGCCGATATCCTAACCACTAGACTAATCGGAATTCGATATCAAGCTGCCCGCTACCAATGCCTATAGCCACTGCAATTGCTGACTGCTCTCGCATCCCATCATCCCGCTGGAAACTTTGCAAATACTCAATACGATCTGCTGCATAAACCTGAAAATCTCACCATGCTGATTACTCTTCCACGCCTCGACGATCTCGATGAGGCGCCACTGACCATCTCGTGCAGGCCATGTGAGAGCTGTGGCACGGAGAACCAGGTTCACAGCCACAGCCCCAACGCATCGTCACATCCATCGATCCAGAGCATCCAAGACGAACCAAGCTGCCCGCCTCCCTTCGGTGCAACTGCCTATTTGCCCTTGGCTCGCTTCCATCCGCCATCCCAGGGTTCATCATCGCAGCCCTCCATCCCGTTCCCGTTGCGCGGTTCTCCAGGGAGAGGACCCTTGCGCCGCCATTTTTCGCCCCCAGGTTGCATCATCGCACGCAACTGCCCCCCCCCCGGCTCCCTCACGGTGTCACGCAGTCGAGAAGGGGCCTCGAACACCAGGAGCATCACATGCAGGCCATCGCGCGCAACCCCTGCCCAGCTGGGCCACCGGAGAGGGGAGCGGGGGGCCCGGTCCTTGGTGAGGAGTTGTTCTTGTTATTCTCTCATCGCTGTGATGTCAAGCCCCCAGGGTAGGTGTGGCTGTGATAGGCGCGATCGCAGGATGATCAGCCACACCCACTCTTTCGCAGCTCTCGAGACCCTGAAGTGGGCCTGACGTCACGCCTTGTCCAGGGGGGTGGGGATGATGTTGAGGGTGATGGGTGTTGTGTCGTTGCTTGGCCTTGCGTTTGAAATTCGTCAGATGAGAGAGAGAGAGATGCCTGTTGCCTGAGAGCCAGAGGATTATAAGAACGTCGCCTCAAGCCGCTCTACATTGCTCTTTCCTTTCGAGAACTCATCATCAACAAGCCATCCATCAATCAAACATACACACACACTACACAACGCACCCTTCAACCCAACCACTACCAACCACCAAACCCATCACAATGTCTTCTGGCAACAACAACGGCGTCACTGGCGGAGCCCAGTTCCTCACCTCCGCGCTCGGCAACACTGTCGGCGGTCTGTCCCGCACCGTCGGTAACGTCACCGGCGCTGCGACCCGCGGTCTCGGCGACACCATCACCGGCGCTACTGGCGAGGCCGGCCGCCCCGTCGGTGACGGCCTCGGCAACGTTGGCACCGGCGTTGAGAACGCCGCCAACTCGCTCGGCAAGGGCACTGAGGATGCCGGCCAGTGGAAGCGCTCTTGAGCGTGCCAACGCGAAACGCACGCGCACACACACACGGGGTGTGTAGGAATGAATGGAATGACCACGGGAGGAATACCACCGGGACTGTTTTACTAGGAGCGACTTGATACTTGATCACTACGACTATAATAAAGACCATAGCCACCCAAATTGTCCTATCCTCTTTTTTACGTGACACTGCCTACTGACATGGGACTCAATCGGCTTCTGCTGCACGGCATGCTTTCACTGTGGTGTCATGGCTCTTTTTATGCCAGTCATATCCATCCTACATTGAGAGGTACACCTAAATCTTACACTGCGCATCGTACAAGTCTACTTCTTCCGCAACTGCAGGTGATATGTCGTCAGCTGCTCGTCGCTAATTTTCCCCGGTCCACCAGCAAATTCGTCGACGCCCTTGTTGTTCTTGGGAAACGCAATCACATCTCTGACCGAGCTCGAACCACTGAGCACCGCCGCGAACCGGTCAAAGCCCAGCGCGAAGCCCGCGTGCGGTGGGCAGCCCGCCCGCAGCGCCTTCAGCAGGTGCGAGAACTCGGCCATTTTGGGCTTCGTCATCTGCAGAATGTCGCGGAAGATGAACTCCTGCATGGCGGCGACGTGGATACGCCTGCTGCCGCCGCCGAGCTCGACGCCGTTGAGGACGAGGTCGTAGTGGTCGGCCTTGGCCCTCAGCGGGTCTGTGAAGAGGAGATCGAGGTCCCCGGCCGTGAGAGGCGCCGTGAACGGGTGGTGGGTGGCAGAGAAGCCCGAGGAGCCGCCCTGGCCGACGTCGACCTCCTCGTTGGGCGTGAACATGGGGAAATCGGTCACCCAGAGGAACTGGAAGCTGTCGTCGCGCTCGAGGAGCTGAGCCTCGATGGCGGCGTGGTACAGGGCGATGCGGACCTCGCCGAGCTTGGTCGAGCCGCCCTGGTGAGGGCGGTCCTGACGCGCCTGGAAGACGACGACGTCACCATTCTCAAGTGTTGACAGCCCAGACTCGGGCGAGGCAGCATCTTGCAGAGTCTTGAGACCGTCGGGACCCAGGGCAGAGAAGCCCTCGAGGGGCTTGCTTGTGTCGTACATCAGGGCTTGGGGCGCGCCATCCGGGTTCTGCGAGTGGCTCTTGTGAAGGTTCTGCAGAAAGTTTTGCATAAACTCATGGACCTCCTTTCGGTCCGCATCCTCATGTGGCCGGAACACCCAAGCATCAACGATGGGTTTCTCGAGATCAGTGATCATGCTGACGAAGCCGGGGCTCAGATGGCCGTCGACCCGTTCGATGCGGTTCGGGATGTGGAGGTCGGGCTTGTCCGAACCGTATAAGTCCATGCATTCCTGGTACTTCATCCTCCGGAACGGTGTTGCAATGGCTGGGTAATCCTTGTAGGACACAGGCTCTCCGCCAGATGGCTCATCCGAACTTTGCGCACTCTTTCTGTGAGGGATAAAGGATGTGTCGTCGTCCTTGCGGTTGTACTCCTCGCGCATGGCGTCCCACGTCGTCTGCATAAACGCTTCAACATCAGCTTGAATCGTTTCGCCAGTCGCAAACGATTTCTCCAGATCCATCTGCGTAAACTCGGGCTGCCTGTCGGCCCTGTGGTCCTCATCGCGGTAGCAGCGCGCAAACTGATAGTAGCCACCCAGCCCCGCGGCCATGAGCACCTGCTTGTACTGCTGAGGGCTCTGGGGCAACGCGTAGGCATGGCCCGCCCTGCGCGTGGGGACGAGAAACTCGCGCGCGCCCTCGGAGGTGGACTTGAAGAGCGTCGGTGTCTCCACATCCATGTAGCCCAGCTTGCTCATGGTCTGTCCTAGGGATGCCTTCAGAAAGGCACGGAAGCGCAGCGATTCCTTCAACTTGGCGTGGAAGCGCAGCTGCAGGTGGCGAGCCTCGGCCGGGAAGACGGCGTCGGATGAGACAATAATGTCCTTTGGGAAAGGGTTCAGGTGGCCGATCGACTCGATTTCCATGTCGAACTTGGTCGGTGATGATGCGTCGGTCATGTTGCCGGTCACCGTCACGGCGCTGTAGGGCTGGATTTTGCGGAGGGCGTCGGCCTTTTCGACTCCTTTGGCGCAGATCTGGCCCTGGAACTCGCCGTTGTTGAGCTCAATGTTGGCAAATGCCAGCTCCTTGGACACCTTTCGAATCTTGCCAATGAAGCCATGGATCGTGACTGCCGTCTCTCCAGGCTTCCATCGTTCTCGTGGGGACATTTTTGGGAAGAAGACTGGACAGGACAGTGGTCAGTAGCTGCCAGACGTGTCGCGTAGCGGCTGGGGGAGGCACTCACGGAGATCCCTGAATTGACTCGCCAGTTGTTCCTTGTCGGCCGGCTTTGGCTGTTTCGAAGAGTAGAGGCGATTTGATTGCGATGGCGTCGTGGGCATGGAGGACCATGGCTGCAGGCGGGAGAGCTGTCGAGCTCTCAGCGTCGTCCCAGACCCGCGCGACGCCAGCGTTCGGCAGCTGCAGCAACATTGGCGCAGCATCAGAGCCTGGATGATCTGTCCAAGCCGGACAGTGGCACAATGGTACAGGCGATGAATTCTGAGCCGAGTTCGGCGAAAGTTTGGTCGCCTCGAGGTGGTATAGATGTCAGTCGTAGAATGTCGAACTTTGTTACATGGTGTTTTCGAGCTCACGATGGAAAAGTGATTCGAGCTAGTGGGAGCTCCAGCGTGGTTCGACGCCAAGCGGACAGGGGCAGGGGTGCGTGGGAGCTCGGCTGTCCCGTCATCAGCGTGCAGTGGCTTAGGTGCTGCCCTGCCTTGCCTGCCCCTCCTCTCGCCTTGAAGCTTGAATGCGGGGCAGCGCCCTCCTCCTCCAGCAGTTGGACCCTCCTTCTCGACGTCAGGTCGACATCAGCGGTTGACTCGCCTGGCTAGAGTGGAAGACTCTGGAACTGCTTTCTGCTTTTTTTGTGCTATCAGGACCTGAATCGGGAGCAAAGCACATCGACAACGCCCACCATGTCCTCTCGAGAAGTCCGGAAACCCGGCAAGGCGGGCTCATGGTACCTGGCTGACGCGAAGCGACTGGCTGAACAGCTCGAAGGCTTCCTGGACGATGTGCCGAGCCAAATCAACTCATCCGACGTCCCGATCCCTGGCGCCCGCGTAATTATTGCCCCGTGAGCACGAACAAGCCCGCTGTCGGCCCCCTTTGTCCACTGACGCCTGCGCAGGCATGCAGGATACAGCTACTCGGGCCCGACGGCAGCCTGGGCGTACAAGAGTCTCGACCTCAGCCAGACGAAGCGCGTCTTCCTCCTCGGCCCATCCCACACCTTTTACCTCAAGGGCTGCGCCGTCACGACCTTCAAGCACTACGGCACGCCGTTCGGCAACATCAGGGTCGACGAGGAGGTCGTCAGCACGCTCCGGACCGAGCTGTCCATCCCCGACATGCCGCTCTCCAACGACAACAAGGAGCACTCGCTCGAGATGCATCTGCCCTACCTGTGGACCATGTTCGCCAAGGCTTTCGACTCGCCCGACGAGTTCCCGACGCTGGTGCCCATCCTCGTCGGCGACGGCACCAAGACGGCAGAGCGCGCGGTGGGCGCCTGGCTGCTGCCGTACCTGCGGGACCCGGCGAACGCCTTTGTCGTGAGCTCGGACTTTTGCCACTGGGGCGACAACTTCAGCTACACGCCGTACAGCCCAGACGCCCGGGTCGACGACACCTTACAACACATTTCGTCGCGGTCGCGCGTGCCTGCGGGCCGGCCGATTCACGAGACGATCAAGGAGCTCGATGACCAGGCGATCGCGGCCATCAAGACGGGTGAGTATGCTCAATTTTACGACAACTTGTCCTTGACCAAAAACACGGTTTGCGGACGGCATCCGATCGGCGTCATGATGGCGGCACTCGAGCTGCTGGCCGAGGAGGAGGGACGTGGTGGGGAGGACAAGGGGAGGTTCCAGTTTGTTCGGTACGAGAGGAGTAATTTGGTGGAGGATGCGGACGACATGAGTGTGAGTTATGTGTCGGCGTATGCGGTGGTATAGCGGGTTTTTCTCAACGTAGTTGGTAGGTGGAACGGCGTTGCCATGAACAAGCTCTCAAATACACTCTCAGCCGGAGATATAATCTAGCCAGTCGCATGGTCGTGATGAGCAGCGTCGTGATGAGGATAGATGGTTGGCAACACGGCATCGCTTCACTTACTTGGAGGCAGGGGTCGACCCCTGTCGTACAGCGAATGCGGCGGGTCTCGGGCGGCGCGCAGAGGGCACGTCACGCACACGGCAAAGCCAATGCAGACTACTGGAATTCGTCGGTCATCGGCATCTCCATGTCCTAAAATATTCTGGACGCTCCTCGCCGTCTCTTCCGATCCGAGCTTCCTCCATTTTTTCCCCCACCTTCACCACGCACCCGAGTCGCACTCGAAAACCCTTCTGTCTCCTTCCGTTCTTGACCTTTCACCATCGCCTCTAGACATGCCCAACAGTTAGAACACGACCCAACCCTATCTCCGCCACCTCAGACAGCCCGTCGAATTCTCAATTGGACCTCACCTCGCAAGAACCCTCCTCCATCAGGAGCTCCAAACGCAACCCACGAGCCGACAACCCCTTCGCCCACCATGCGCTCATCATCCATTCTCGTCCCGCTTCTCGCGCCCTTTGCGGCTGCCTTTGCCGACCCTACACCAGCACCTGCGGCGGCGCCCAGCTCGCCGGCCGCAAACATTGTCCCTCGTGCCAAACCTCTGGCGCCCGACGCGCCGTGGGTCTCGGTCAACAAGAAGGGCACTCCCACGACCATCACACCCGTTCTCACCACCGTCTCGGGCACTCCGACCTATGAGTCTGGCGCGCCCAACGCCCTGACCGGCACCGTCTTCACATTCACAAACCGCCGCGATGCCTTGGTCAGCGTCAGCACGGGCGATCCGCCCATCGCCACGGCCAAAGCCAAGAACGGAAAGGGTGCTTTCGTTCCGTGTCACAACATCGACATGGAGCACGCGCCTTTCTGCGCCCCAGAGAAGGATGGCGAGCTCTTTGTCGGCAAGACCTACTACGGTATGTGCCCTTTCTCCCCTCCGCTCCCCCTACCATCACCTTCATCCATGGGCCCCTTGCTAACAGCACCAGTCACCTGGGATGCCACGGCGCCCGTCCTCAAGAGCAACACGAGCGAAAAGGTCTGGATCCACCTCGTCGGCTACTACGTCAACAGCACGACGGGCGAGATCGACGAGACTGAGGACCCCATCTTCAACCCCAACAAGAAGCACGTCAAGCCCGCCAAGCACGGCTTCTACCCCTGGCACGTCGGCGGCAACACCATCCCCCGCGGCGAGCAGAACGCCACGATCCAGCTGCGCATCCAGCGCCACATTGACGACGAGTACGTCGGCCCCGACGTCGTCGGCCAGACCGTCTTCGTGCGCCGCCAGGACAGGCCCCCGCACCGCGACTCCCGGCCCCCGGGCGACAAGGAGCTGTACATTGCGCTGCCCATCGTCGGTGCGGGCCTCCTCTTCATCCTCGGCGGTCTGTTCTGGTACAACAGGCAGAGCCGCCGCGTCGGCCTCGGCAACGTGTCGAGTCGCTCCGGGTTCGAGAAGCGCAAGTCGCGGGCCGCCAAGCTGCTGGCCAAGATGCACGGCGGCAGCGCCAAGGCGTCTGGGTCCGGCGGTCGCGGCAGGAACAGGGGAGAGAATGCCTTTGACGGCGAGAACATGGAGCTCATGGGTGGCCACGACCGGGACTCGAGCCCCGACTCGGATGGCGGCTGGGACGCGAAGCGCTTCGCGGGAGGATCGGGGACGCGCTTCATGGATGATAGGAAGCAGAGGAAGAGGGCGTGAACTGCAGGCGCGGCTTGAATGCAAAAGTCATCTTTTCCGCCTCATCTTTCTCGTGTCAAGTGCAACACCTGTGTCTTGAGCGTGTCAGGGTGTGCAGCGATGGCATCTGCCCTGGGGATGCGCTTACGGGGAGAATCAGGTTCACGAATTTTCGGGCATAGCAAGGCTGGCTGGTCTAACAGGTCAGCGGCACATCGGCTGACAGAGCTGCCGGCCGTCATGCGCGGGCGACAGGAGAAGGGCGAGATTCGCTGCTTTGTAGCCCTCGTTTTGTGGAAACATCCTGCCACATCAAGAGCTGGCAAGCACCTCTTGACAAATGTCCCACGAATGCCTCGTGGTTCCTGCCACGGGCTGTGCATGGGCAGGCTTTCGGAGTTACGTCCAGCCGGTCGAGCGAGTGACGATCAACCCCAATGGCCCAAGGTTTCCCAAGGTTTCCCACACAGCTGACATGCTTTCCGTCGCCCATCCGCATCGCAACTTCTGTGGATCGAATTCATTTCGCAAAAGTTTCCAGTCTTGCCCATGTCCCGTGACTTAGAAGCACGATGCCCGAACAAAGTTCTCCAGGCGCGGAAACGCGAGGCAGGAGATGTCTCTTGCGGAGAAAGGTCATCTTCCTGCCGGCATACCTATATAAGATGCTCCCCCGGCCATCGACATGGAGGACCTCCGTACGGAGCATTCCCAATTACTTATGAGCTTCGTCTACAGTTATCTCATCACCAACGTCGTCACCAGCGCATTCTACTTGAGCATCGACTCAGACCCATACCGCTACCTCAGTCACAAGCCCTCAGCAGCTCTCGATCAGCATGAATAATCCATTCCTGCCGGGTCAGATGCCTCAAGGCGGTCCAAACCAGCAGCAGCCTCCTGCGATCACTAACCTTCAAGGCTACCTCCAGTCCCAGCAACAGTCCCAGCAATATACCACTCAAATGGGGCCGATCCAGGGGCCACTCATCAGCACTCAGCCGATTCCCAACAACAACCTGTTTCCCCTGCCTCCTCGACCTCCATTAGATTCAAGCATCTCTTCACATCGCGTACTCGTCGTTCTGGCTTTCCCCACGCCGTCCGCTGGCGCGACGATCCGTGGGTCTGGCCCCTTGAGTCTCCAGTACCCTGGCTACTTTCACTGGATCAACTTGCCACAGCAGCCCGGAGCAGTCTTGCACAGCCATGCTGCTTGGTCAAGTTGCCCAAAGGTCATCATTCTCATGGCCGAAGATGATTTCCAAAATTTCAGGTATTTCTGCATGGGACTCGCAAACTCTGAGCCAGTTCCCTGGAGTCTCGAGCCGCAAATCATCAAGCATCTGCGTGTTCATGGACATAGCGAAGGCGATCTGGTCGATCGTTTCTCGCAGCTTTGCTTTTTCGGCATGGACAAAGAGTTGACCGCGGCAGAATATCTTTGGTGGCCGGGAGAGCTGGCGGGGGCCACGAGCCAGGGCTTTCGCTGGACCATGATGCCAGCCAACAACCAAAGAAACGGGACCGGCCAGGACTACAGCGCCTGTAGAGAGTTCAGGTTGAACAAGGATCAGATACTTACCTGCAGGCGGAACATAAGGGAAGGTCAAGGATCCCACGCCGTGCAGCACTACGATAAATCTTGGGGAGCTGGCATGAACCAGGATGAGTCCCCTTCGCCCATGGATTTATTCCTCACGTCCATGGATGACGTCCCCTTGCCTGCACAGTATGAACCTCATAGCAATGCTTCGACTCCGATGACTTTGGTCAACGACTTCAGCACCGGTTCTACCGTGTCACCGGCAGGTGAGGAGTACGTTGCAGAATCTCAAGGCTACTTCACGTCAGACGAGCAGCTTTTGCAAGCCCCCATGCATAGCGAACCCTATCCGAATAGCGGGCTCCAGATGGGCTCGATGTGGGACCAACTCTTGATGCCGCTCACGGACAATCCACAAGAATCGCAGTATACTATCGATCCCCGATTGCTGCAGATATGCGACGAACCAGCTTCGAATGACGAGGATATTTTTTCGTTTCCTGGCGCTGCTTTGTAGGCAGGCAGCGCTCGATAGGGGGCATCTTCTGTCACAATTTGGCAAATATACACGCCAGTCACGGCCTGGCAGGTAGATGATGTATCTGATCGGGTCAGTGGTCATCCGGTGGGATTTGCTGCGCGAGCATGAGTACGCTTGGTCTTATGGGGTATAGCGGTTTATGAAAATTCTGGGCAGTATCGGGCCTGAGGGCACTTGAATTGTAATCGGTAAAAGGAGCAAAAGGGCATAGACTTACAGGAGTCGGCATGCCCACCAGAGAGCGCGGGTATGTTTGACACCAGGAGGTGGCGTTCGGGCTCTGATTATTGTTGCTATTGAACAGCAGCATACAGTGTAGCAGTAAGGGATATCAACCAAGTACTGGGTCACCTGTCGTATCGTGCTTGGCAAGGTTGCGATGTCGTCCTCTGTGTTGTCCCCTGTGTCGTCCCTTGACCTTGACATTGGCTGCGTTTCAACCGTATATGAGGTGTCACCAGATCAACATAACCACGTCTGACTTGATGATCTAGGCTTCTTTCCCTACCAAATGATATTCAACGTCTGTCCTCGGGCCAAGGATACTGATGAAAGGCCCACGCCGAGTAACTAGATCGCATGCCTTCCCCGACAGCAGCTACAGACTCGGAAGACGTCGCTGATTGGTATTTGGGTGACACGAGAGCTATACGAGCATGAGTGCCTGGCCTCAGTCTTGGCGAGGCTGGTTTCGCAACCTCACAGCCCACGCGCCCTGCCTCTGGCTTACCCGGCCTTCTGTTCGGGAAGGGCATTGCCTTGGGACACTCCCGGGGCACTTCAGCGCCCTCGGTATTTATGTTGGGATGCCGACGTTATATACGGGCTACGTTATGTCGCTCGGTAAGATGGCCTCGTCGGGCAGATCGAGACCACGACATGCTGTGATTTCGTCGAGACGCCGTTCCGTTCGCCCTCTCCCGTCGAATGCCTATCGAAGGAGTGACCTGGTCTGGTTTCCTACGTGGAAAGTGTATGCTCAAGCCCGTGGATTGACACGAGTTTCACGGGCTACTCTATATCGATCGTTCTCTCGGCTGGCGGTTGCCGTATGATCATGTCGAGACAAGCCATATCCCGAAGAACCGCTGCTTTATAGCTTCAATATCTGAAGGCATTAAAATTGAATCCTCCTTTTGTGCTCCGATGTAGACTAGTCCGTTAGATCAAAGTAGCGAACTCGTTGATTATTCTTCGCTCAGATTGAAATCTCATCTTTGAAGGCCACTGGTTGCACATCAACACGAACACACGCCACCTTTAGATTGACAGACGTGAGTCGTGAACTCTTTGCATACATGCATACAGGATCAGTCACAAGTCATACCACTCCAATTCAACTTTGTACTTTCAAGAGACGCTCACCACCTACTCATCGGCTGGCGGTCCATGTCACAATGGAGGTCTTCAATACGGCAGCAGCAGCAGTAACATGTTCACGAGCCTTGCTGTAAGACAACCGACATGGCCAAAGCCTCACTCCATCTACCCAGCACGCCAATGTCTAATGACCTGGCCGCGCAGGTTAGACCTAGTGCCTCATGTGAACCGCCATAGCCTGCAACCCGCCCAACGACCGACCGCAGACATGAACCAACCACTTACCCATCATACGCAGCCGTCGTCGTAAACAGTCGGTCAACAAAGCGAGGGCACGACAACAAACAACAAGACGTTCAAAGTCATGCGTCGTCGTCGTCGTCGCTACACCTCCTTCCCGCAGGACCTGAACCCCTCCCCTCGCCCCCGCGTCAGACCGCAGACCGCAGAAAGGGGCCCCAGATCTCACGGGAGCAATCTGATAGGCCAGGCGATCTCAGAGGTGCAACATCGAAAACAACGAGAGAGGACATGGCCAGTCGTTCTGCAGCAGTCTGACATGGCTGGGACACACACCCGTTCGGCGGGAGTGGCCCTTCCCATCCCGTCTGCACCCACAGCTGCTCGCTTTTCTCACATGCTTCCCGCGGGGCCGCAGACACTCATTCACAGGAACCGTCCATTTCAATACCCCCCCCCCCCGATATGCGTGCCAGGCGCTGTCCAGACCGGGTTCTATCCCTCTCATCGCAAACTTGGCACATTCACTAGCACAGGAACAAGGGGCAGAGAGAGCTTGGAGGGTGGGAAAAGAAGGCCGAGCTAAGATGAGGATTGGAAGAAAGTGAAAAGAAAAAAATGGGATTCGTCGATGCAACCGATCGCCATGGGCAAAATGGAACATGGCGAAATGCGCATTGCAAATAGTTCCCTCAGGGACAGCAGCGGAAACCTGGTCGGCCAGCAAATGGGCAAATGTCTCGAAGAATGCGACGGCCGGGCGCTAGGTGCCCGGTGGTGGTAGGTAGAAACCGGTTTTTGTGCTGCACTTGCTCTCCGCGCGCGCGCCCTTTCAGTTTCCCCCCTCCTGCTGGTATGCGGATTAAGTGGTCCATGGGCGAATGGAAGGACGAAGGAGGATCTTGTCCCATCGTGGGATCGAGATCGAAAAAGGGCTGCGTACGTGTTCGCGAGGAGTAGGGGTAGGGGGAGACGCTAGCGATCCAAGGTTTGCGTGGGGAGGTTAGAGAGGGTGTGGTCAATTGATTTCGTCGAAACGGCCGAGGGAATCGTTGATTGATTGATTGATTGATTGACTGCCTTGTCTCCAGGGTTTGGTGAAAGGGGGGGGGCTGGTGAGATATTGTGTCCCCTGGCATAACCTGACCACCGCCCTCCGAACACATGCATGCCTTTCTTTGCCCCCTGCCCTTTGGATGAAGAAGGAGGGTAACCACGAATTTGGAAATGGTACCTTGAATTCTTGATGCCGGAAGAGTCAGTATTCACTCGTTCAATGATCCGCATCAGGGGGGTTTGAGCGTCAACCCAAACCCTTTCGAGATGGCGTCCAGCCAGCCCATCAGCCATGAATGACATGTCGTCCAGATCGGAAGATAGTCCCATTCGTCCAGTGACAGATCATCGCGCACAGGGGGGGGGGGGGGGAGGGAGGAGTGCCATCAGCACCAACAATACCACCACCACTACAACGGCGACATGGAAAACGCGTGCCCGGAAATGAAGGCGGCCGCTGCATCGCGTCGTAAACCCGACCAGCCAGAGCGAGATTCGAGCCGGAGCAGTAGAAGCGCAGCCACAATCCAAGCCCAAGCCCAAGCACAAGGCTGGATGGAAGAGGGGGCCGGGGGATCATGTACCTCTGAATCTTGTTTTGGAGGCCGGTCCATGCGCCGGGCCCATTGTCCCGGCTCTGGTAACAATTGGGTACCGCGGTCGATGTGAGGAAAGCATGAAAGAAGAAAAAGCCCATCAGCTCGTGATGGCTTGCAGTGTGGCATGCAGTAGGCCCTCCTGAATGTTTTCCGCATCATGGGTCCCCTCGGCCTCATCGCGTAGAGGAGGGTCGGGCTTGTCCCTTTACCACCCATTCGTTCAATTTGCAGCTCTCATCTGCCGTGGGAGGGATATGCCAGTCAGCCACTGCCAGCTGGCGTGATAACAGCCCGCCTAAGGTGCTAAGCACCACCTGACCCAAGCTGAACGTCTTCTTCTGGACGTGTTCGCTATCGTCGAGACCAGTTCGCATGGCGTGTTGCCGTATGAAATGGTACCATCATATTGTCACTGACACGTCTCACACGCGTCTGCCCATTGTGGTCATCAACAAGCAAACAAGCTTAGCTCCAAGCTCATAGCGCATAGCTTAAGGAAGTAAAGCCTCATAGGCTTTTGGGAGAAGCGCGAAGCTCAAGTCGGGAATGGCTCGGCGACGGAAGCAGTGGCGTTCAGCCAGGTCCGCGGGTGAGCTGGGCCAAGAACCTACTCTGTGTCCGTGCAGGCGCGGTCTCGCTCGGTTTCATCGTTGATGTCCCGCGCACTATGTGATGGCATCATTATGCTCTTGATCATGTTTGGCCGCCGCATCCCCACGACACCGTCTTGATCTTTCGGGAGCCGTTACCAAAACGAAGAAACTCAAAAAGGCTGCAGACGAACGAGGATGGAACTGGTCAAGGCACGAACTCCGTCGTAGGAGGAGGCGAACGCGTCCCGGTCCCTCGGCGGACGAACGCATCCTTTGACGAGCCAAGCCGAGAGATCCTCTAGCGATAGCATTGAAGCGATTGGCTGAGGCCGTGGCTCTGTCAAACCTGCCTAGAGTAGCCGTGCCGTATTTGACGCGCTGACGGGAGAGGGGTTGGCGAATCATTTCATGTTGCGGCATCAGAACCCAAGACAGGGCCGCCAAACGCAATGCTGAGAATGGAGCTAGAGAGGGGGGGGGCCAGGGGCTTGCCCGAAGCTTCGCCTCCTGCGGGGTGCCCGAGGTTCCTGTGGGCTTGTCAGCATCCAAGCTCCGCCGCCTTCAGGCTGGCTGGGAGGCCTGGGGCTCACAAGCAGTGCGGGGAAGCTGGCGAAGCATGGCCATGTGAAAGCAAGTGCTTTTGAGCCGTAACGATGCGGCGCGTACCCTGACGGCAGCAGGACGGGAGACGACGATCCAAGTCCAGCATGACTGCATGAACGACGGATGAGCAACAGCGCGACTTGGTGCGCGGCCGAACCAATGCTGACATGCGCGAATGTGTCTCACCCCAAGAGCGGCCGGCCGGCGGCGGCGGCATGCGGGAGCACGCTGCAGGGCTTGAACCCGAGCCGACTCTGGCCCATGGTGAAGCCGGACCTGACATTGGTGCGTATGGGTAGATTGTGCATATGATCCAATGTACAGACTCAAACGCCGATCGACGACGGTGACGGCGTACACTTTGGCTGCTCGATCGTCACGAACTTCACCATGTCTGCCGCTTGAACACGTCGCCGTTGGTGAGTAGCGCGCGGCACGCTATGCAAAAGGCAGAGGATGCATGAAATGGACGCCAAGACGGAGTAAGCTCACGGCACAATCTTAGAAGACAACCCCCCCCGGTTTGCTCTTACGGAGAGGCGGTGCTTCCTCCACGATCCGTCCATCTCACGTCACACTCGAGCGACAAATCAGCGAGCCTGCAGTGGCTGTATGAAAGAGCCAGGACGTCTTGGTCAAGGAGAAGCAAAAAAAATATATAGAATCATCAAGATGCAAGCCTGGCCACGGCTCGTTCCCGTTCATTCGACGGTTTCCGTGGTGAAGGACATTAAGATAGATGGCTTGACTGGGGTGAGCGGAACCGAAATGGCACAGCGCCCCAAAGCAGCAAAGAGACGAGGAAATAGCGCCCTCAGTGTGCCATGCCCAGGCCTAGAACCGATATAGATAGGGGTCCCGGTTTGATCATCCTGGTGTTCTACTCGGATCCAACACCAGCTGGGAAAGGCAGGCTGATGCTCATAGACACCCAGGGGTCTCAGTCGTCGGATCGACCAAGGTGATTCGTCTGGTGTGGCGATCGGCACACGGGCAATCGACTGTTTAAGCCAACTCTGGCTATGGCGGGATAGGACGGGAAAGGGGACAGAGACAGAAGCGTCTGGGCCTCTGCCGTTGCGCTGCTCTTCGGGAACCGCACAGGTTAGCAAGCGAACGCAATCTTCGTGTCATCTTGGCCCCAGGTTCGTGGTCTGACCGTCGTTCCAGATACAGGGGCGACTGTCGAGCGCGGGAAGCGGATGCACGTCGCCAACAGAGCATTGGTGGTACCTCTTTTTTTTCTTTCTTTCTAATGCCGTCGGGTGGGTGTCAGAGCTCCATGACTTTGCTCGAACCTAATTGCTCAATCGGCTGATTGCTGGTCAGCACTATCCCTTCCCTATAGAAACTACCGACCATTAGAAGGAAGCACTTGGCTGTTGGTCAGCAATCAATGGCGCGGCAAGCAGGTGACAGACAGCCTGCACAGCTTAGACCATGTCGGGAGGAGTCCAAGGCCCATCTTGCCAAGTGAGGCGCTGTCGGGGACGGACGCTTTCGTAAGCTATCGAAGCCCCGCTGGGCCCTGTCTCTGTTGGTTCCCAAATTGCGTCGCGGGATGCATGGGGGGATCAACTCACAATGCGAGAGACAAGGCGGGCTTCGCCACTCTCTACCCACGACTTGGCAGCTGTCTCAAACACGCGTGAGATGGAGAAAGCAAGAAACCGGTGGTTGTAGAAGAAACGATTTCGCGGATAGGTTCAGTGCCCAGCTTTCCGGAATGAATAGCGTACCAGCCCGTCAAGTCTCAGGTCTCAGAGACGCGACATGGGCTGCTCCGTAGGACGAGGATCATCCTCGGGTTGGTCGTGGTCCAAGCACCGAGCCGACGACGGAATAAACTCAAGATGATGCGAGACGCGGCCGTGTCGGATCCGCTGGCCAGGCAGACAGCCAACCATCGACCAGTGTCCTGCCGTGGTTGTCGGGTCAGGCGAAAAAGAACAGCGTCGAACAGGCAGAAGCGGGCAATGGGTGGTGTCGCGAATTGAACGAGTGTTTCGTTTCGCTGATCTCTACTACCCCAAAGCAACCTGCCTCGTCCCTGACACAGGCGAGGGTAGAGGGCGGCGGCAGCGGACCAGGCTCCGTTGGAAACATTTGGCGGCCTTTGAACGGTTCCTCGGGCTGGGATGCCTCGGGCTGGGATGCCAATTTGCGACGGATGGCGCCCTTGCAGAGGAGGTGAATGTATCGTGATGGACACTTGCCGATGAGCGGCACAGAAATATGTAGGCTATATGTTTGTCAGTTGCACTTGGATGGAAGGGGCGCCGGTCACCTACCTACTACCTAAGTAGGTATCTAGGTACTCAGGTACTCAGGTACTCAAGTCCTTTGGTAGCAGAATACCACTTTGTTCCGGTTCTGCATTCAGCGCTTGATTGGCTGCACCGACAGATGAACATGAACCCTCAATCGTTGTGCTGGTGCACGATGGCCCCACTGCTCTTGTGCAGGTAGGTGTGGATCAGCCATTGAGTCGAGTTGAGAATCCGGGGCAGCCGGCTGTGGCTGGTGAGGACAGAGCCGGAGCTCCGTACGGCATCTTGCAACTGTCATCACTTGCCAGCTAGCCCTCTTGTGGTAAAGCCCCGCGGCACCGCCCGTGCGGGACCCATACCAAATCCCGGCTTGACACGTGTGGGGGGGCGACCGGGCCTCGCGGGTTAGGGTCGGCGCCACAGCTAATGGTAACACAAGGCTAGTCGTGAGTGCATAGGTACATGTATAACACGTCCAGCCCTGCCCTGTGTGTCTGTGTGTGTACTCCTCTCTGGTGTCTTGTGTCTGCTGTGTGTCTGACCGTCTCCAATTTGTGCACGTTTCTACACCATAGTACACCCCACCACGACGGATGCCTGAAGTGCTGGTTGCCAATGCTTGTTTCGTCATTGGGAGAAACATGGGAGCCGGCGCCCTCTCAGCCAGTGTCAGTTGTCGTGTCTCGCGTGTCTTGCGGCCTCGTCGCCCCGGACCAGACAAACCTCTCAGCCCGACGGACATGTGCTCCGACGCCTGTGTTGCTTTTCTTGAGCCGCACTGCTAACCCAGACAGAGGCGTGAATGATGCTTTGATGAGCGAGCTCCAGTCTGAATTTTCCTCTGTGCTATTTTTCTCTTCTCTCTCTCTCTCTCTCTCCGCTCACCCCCGCCCGGTTGGATCCGCCGCTGAGTCGTGGCGACGCCGTTGCAAATTTCGACCGACCGCTCCTCCTGTCCCCGCACCCTCGGCAGGTAAATGTACTTGACGTAAGGTATTCATCCACAGCTTGTGCACAACCACGCGGTGGACCGAGGGCTCTCTATAATTTCGGCCGAACGAGACGACGGCGCAGCAGCGACCCGCTGGGGCCCCCTGCTTGGTGCGATGAGGAGGAAGCAAAACGCAGTCTTTGATCGATCAGCAAGGCTCTGTGCTGCATCAAGTCAGGCAGGAAAGGTCGGTCCGGCCTCAGATCGTGGCCGTCCATCTGGCTGCATGCATTTAAAGCATGGGTCCCTTTTTTTGCTTGTCACAATGCGTCGCGTGCAAGTCGCGTCGTGCAGAGCCCCCCTTGGCCTCTGTGGCGCGTTGAGTGGTTTTGGCCAGGTGGGGCGCTGGAGCCCCCATTCAAACGAGACACCAGAGACGAGACGGCTCGATCTTGGAGACACATTGATGACGGGGGACCCAGTGGAGTGGCACGCGACGGCTGAGCGACGAGCGGGCACAGCGACTAAAACAGGAGGCTGGCGCTGGGGTCCGGCCAACCCATACATGGGTGCCCGTGGATCGTGGTGCTCATTCGAACGGTGAGCCGAGGAAAAGGAAGCGAAAGATCTGCCCACTACCGTCATATCGCCGCTTGGGGCTCGCGTTGCCTCGCCAGATCTTCAGGCCTCGTCTCGGCGCGAGAAGCAAAGTAGGTGATCGGCATGCAGGTGGCCAGCTTGACATGCATTCACGAATGCGTCTGGGCCAGCGTAATCGACGATGGAGGCTCGCTTCGTCTTTGCATGGCCACCTTGCACCTTCGTTGTACCTGGGCAACGGAGTAGGCTTCCATGATGCTGCGAGGCACAAAAAAACCGGTGCCAAGAACCCATGAACGAGCCAAGGCTACCCTTGAGCAAGAGCCATGTCTTGGTGACCGCTTCCCCTCATCTTCGAGGTCGAGACCCGAGGCGGGCTGGGATGTATGCAAGAAGAAAGAAAGAAAAATTGTTCGTGGCTCCATCCATCGTCTCCAGTCTCGTGCCGCGTCGTCCATCTCCGGGTCCGACGGAGCTTCAGGGTCCTCGTTGCTCGGCCAGGATACGGAACCTAGCATTCGAACATCGGACGAATCCACCGTGCTCCAGAGAACAGGTCAAAAATCTGCAGACCAGCTGGGAAGATCTGCTCGGTCGAGGGGTTTTTCGCCCCTGTTGTTCGCCTCACCAAGGCGTCTGTCCCCTCATCATGATGAGGGCGATACAGGGGGTCGAGCTGCGCGACGCGAAATGCTGATACTATGGTGGGCGCCGAGAAGCTTCAATTGACCTGCAACGTCGCGCTCGCGGTGGTGAGGCGTGGCATTAGGTCAGACGCGTGGGATTGGGTGGTGGTGGCCCAAGGGTCCAAAACCTCCGCTTAGAGCTGTCTCTTCGACATCTTTGACTTTGCGGTATACGAGTCCGCCAGCGTCGTGTCTTTCACGGTTTTCAGAAACAGTCGATTTGATTCTCAGCCCGATGAGACGTTGAGATTACTACTCGTAGTGGCATAGGAGACTCTTAAGACAGGCCTATTGTCCATGGACTGTCGGAATCATGGGCGGCATAGAGGGTCATCCCCACTGTGGAGAAACAAAGCTCGTTTTCTGGGAGAGCTCGGCATTGCATATGGACTCGTTCTGGATCAGCTGCTCTCCGAGCCAATTCCCTGAATGGACCCTTGAGCTGACAACGTTTCGGAAACTTGTCTGGGTCATTGGTGGCTCAGTCCCGTTAGTTACTGGATTCTGTGCTGGTGACGATGTAGGCTAATAGACATGTCCGTCCGCCCTACGCTTGAGCATGCTGACTTCATTGCACGTTATGCCCCCCCCCTGTATTTGCATCGGAGTGCAGACGTGGGGCAAGCACAGTAGTGGGATCTGCATGATCGGATCCTGCCATGCACGACTGGAGTGTTCGCTCGCGACCCTCGAGCTCTGTGAGGTGGGCATTCGTAGTTGTCAGTCGCCCAAAGGAACATTTTCGGTGATACGAGAACCTTTTTTTCTTTCTTTTACACAGGTGATTACCATAACATCGCTCTTTGTTCACTTCTTTGTTCTTCATCGGAACAGCCCGACCGATTGGAGCTCGAAGGGGAAAACTTACCCCTCAATACGGGCGCCGTGATATACCACTGGCGACCCTCCCTATGATGCGAGATCTGACTCGCCCAACCTCTCAGTGTATCCCACATGACGGCTGTCAGTCTGGCAGAGACCACATATGGTCGCGCTATCTAGCGGGGTTGCCACAGCCTCTTTGTGTGTCAATGCAAACCCTCCGATTGAATATTGATAAGCCCACCATGGATCCAACAGGAAGCATCCTGCAACTGTGGAATCGACCGGAGCTGATGAGGGGCATTATGTCTGTCCAGAGTTCGGCACTGGATCTCAGTGTATGGTACGACTCAAGCTAACTGTCGTAAGCCCGCTTTGTTGCGTTTGATGCTAGGTTGAAAATATTTTCGTTCAAGAGGGGCACTTGACGCGGGGCTCATGAATGACAAGTGGTTGTCCCAAATGCTCCAGTGTAGGCCGAAATCAAGGCAAGGTAGGTCTTCCAGTGTGCTTGCACGTATTGACTTGGCATGTGAGTCCTCAGTCTTTGCCGCAACGCCTACGGCGCCAAGTTGAAATGAATCCGCCATTGTAAGAAAGGTGGAAACCGAAGTGATACCCTCGCCTCGCTTTCCGAATCGCGGCGAGATCGCTCGAGATGTAACAAGTTGTGAAGTAAACCGAATGCATTGTCATCAATCCACCGCTCCCGTCACGGGCTAGGCTTATGTCGAAAAATCACAATGAACTCAGGGGCATGTGCACCCAATTGTACGTTTCTTAAGCGTTACGCCCGAGAAAAGAATTAAGGTGTCCACTACTAACCTTCGTCTCGTGACGGATTTGCCACGACAACGCCATGACCAGATAAACCTAGTTAGTCGCGGGAAGATGATAGCAACCACCGAGCAATACGGGAGACATTTTCCATACATGCGACATAGCTGAACCAGCGGCTGGCAACATTGATATGATACCTCGGCATTATATCACTTATGAAGCTCTGCGGTTGAACAAGACGGCAATGAGGGGTGGGATGAGTAGTGACTTTGTACGCTTTCATGGCTGCGAGGCCTCGTGCTTGATCCTCGTGCTTGGTGTCGCGGTTCGATATATCTGGAACTGTCTGACGTGTTGTCTCAAACCCTTAGACGTCTTCCCTTCGTTGCTTTTGATGGCGAGTAGCGTTTGACGGTTATTGCGCGTCCTGCTGCCGCATTACTTCTGTAATCCGCAACGTCGCCCAGTAGGTCTCAGACCTGTGACCCACCTATATTCGAGAACGTGCTCTCATATCGACTGACAATGGACGGCTACCCAATTGTGAAGCAAGTCAATGAAAATGGAGGAGACTACCTACCACTAGGGAAGATGCAAAGCAGTAATTCGTCACAAGATGAGAGAAGCCAGCAATCGATGGCGAATCAACAAGAAGTCGCATCGAGCAAACCTCGTGCTACACGCTGTCCTACTGATTCCGCGATGCGATTACTCTCAGGCGGCATAGTGCCCCGATTGTTTGCTGATGATCGAGGGAAACGGTGGCCTGAGCTCGCAAACTAACGGCTTGCCCTCTGGAACAGTATGATACTGTTCAGATTTGCGACAAGTGAGATGAGGTGCAGTTGGGGCCGCGGTGCGGCGGACCATGCATAGATCTGACTCTGATAGTGAGATCTGTGAGCATTCAAAGCAGGAGCCTGAGAGCTGGTGGCGGCGGCGGCGAGCCCCTGGTTTGCGAATCATGACACGTATGGATGGGTTAAATTGAATTTGGTGTTCTGGTGAAGTCGTGCAGAAGCGCGTATGGGCACGGTGATTGGCCACGTCCAGGGTCCGGGGGGGCGCGCTGAGTGCAGTAGACCGTCTGAGCTAATGTTGAGCCAGATGCCGCAAGCCTGCCAACTTGGCACTGGCCGCCAGGGAGGCCCATTCAAGTTATGTGTGCCTTAGATGTTGGTAGAATCCTGGTCTCGCGTTTCTGACATAACACTCGGGTGACCGGCCTCCAGTTGCCTTGTCTATGAACTGCCCAAGTACCTGTATGCGCGTAATAGGGCATAGTCCGAGGCTGGGATGCTGGGGCAACCCCTGGGCTGACGAGAGCATGATGGCGATGCCGCTCATCAGCCCTGATGAGGCAGCGCAGACCGGTGTCCTTCTCAGGAATAGGACGGCCCGCCTGCATACTGCGTGCGGGGTATCGTGAAGCATTCATGGAAGACGGGAGGGGCTCATAGACAGTTGGATCGATGTATTTCAAGCGATCATCTGCTGGCTGTCGCTGCCGTGGAGCCTAGAGTTCGATGGGCTGTGAGACGTGACTGTTAGCCCTGACAGACGACCCAGTGCTGACGGTGATGGCCTCAGATGCGGATCATGAACAGGACTTGGAACGGGGGGGGGGGACGCCGGTCGCACGGCCGATCCGACTATATTGGAGTTTGACCAGCCTTCCGTGACGGTTGCAGGCTGGTTCTGGAAGGTCAATGGCATCTCATTGTACGTGTCAAGACGTGTCGCTTATGGACGTGTCACCTTCGCGCGCGAGTGGTGTTTTCGCGTCGAGACGCACCTGAAGAGGGGAACGGACGTTCGGCTGGGAAAGCAGAGACGAGACGAGACGAAATGGTGCATTGGGCTGTTCCTGCCCGGATCGAGATTCTCCACCTGCCCTGGTACCTGGGATGTTGGTCACAACGACTGGATAACATGCAACTAGCTGCGGCTTGCACCGAATGATATGTGGCTGAAGGTGCACACCATGTCTGCATGGCCCTGACTGCCCTGTCAGTGGCAGCCAGGCCTTCTGCTTTCTGTCACAGGAGAGGCTCAGGGGATGCACCTTCTGTAAATCAATTGCTGGCGAGAAGCCACTACGGCAAGCGACACACAGCCCCGCCGCGGGTGGGATATACAGCATCAACAATGGCAATATCCAGCGCCTAGGTACCTAAAGCCGCATCAATGCATTCATAACACCTTATCTCGTCGTTGACAAACATAACGACAACAAACAATAAACTATAGATTGGCGACCGCAAAACGACCCAAGTGCCACGGATTGACAATCATTCAGCGCGAAAACGATCTCGAAAGCCTCCTCACCATGTCGCAATCCGAAGCTGATCCCACACGCCATGTATAAAAAAAAGGGAATCATCAGCCACACGCTGGGAAGCATGGCACAACTCAGCGACCCGCTTGCACCTCTCCTCAGTTGCGACCTCTCCACCGAAGCCCGAAAGAGCCCACCGCCTGCGGATACGCCTGTTACCCATCGTCATAGCTGTTCGCGTGCGCTCCGCTCCATTGGCCCTCTTCCTAGCCCCGCGCCGACGCTGGAGTTGAAAGGGAGGACGAGCGAGAATCAATGAGTGGACAAGAACGAAACGTTGCTGCACATTTTCAAGCTCTGGAAAGCGATCACCAACAAGTTGAATGATCCTGGCCGAAGAGGAAGAGATCCCGAACGTAGTCCATGTCTCGACGCTCATTCGCTCCAGCAAACGTCTATCCCGTTCTGTGCCCTCAGCCCGTCCAGCAATCCCAGCTTCGCATCGGCCACACCTCTGCTCCATTCATCACCACCCCTGTAGGCCGAGAAACACGCCAGCAACCAACCCGGCTTTCGCACACGGACTGACTGCCCAGGCGTCTCCACGCAATTTACACTACCACGCATACGCCGCCCACTCGACGCTGACTTGACGGTTTGCGGCTGGGCTGGTCTGGTCGCCTCGTTGTCGGCATCTTCTAAGTTCTCGCGCTGATATTTCGCCCTGTTTTGCCGTCCGTGTCGGATCCTCCGAGGTGCAAAGATCGCGAGGGGTAAACATCATCTCAGAACATTTTCGACCTCCATCGTCAACATCTACGTCAGTGACTTGCATCAGACCTGAGCGCGAGGATCAGTCAGTCGGCCGACAGAGAGACACCCGGGAGTCCAGGACACCGACTCCCACCACGCCCCCCCCCCCCCCCCCCCCACCAACCACCCGTTACTTACGGTCCCCCCCTTTGCTGTGGGCGCCCGGCTGAGTGGCCTGCACAAATCGATGCGCGCCAGACCAGGTACCTCCGTCACCCACCACGCTTGGTACCCTCGCCCAGGTCTAGCAGGCATCACACGCTGAGCGCTTGCAGGCCAATCTGCAAGGAAAAAAGTGGGAAGGTTGCCCGGAAGAGCACAAGACCCTGGTCCTGGGCTGGGGATACCTGACCTCTCGTACACGCAAAGTACCAGGTCGTGCTTGTCCGCCCGCCAGGGCCAAAGCTGCACCATCCTGTCTTAAAACCATTCGTTAAAACACTTCTCTTCCAATCCTTCCCCGTCTCCTCAGCCTTCCTCCTACCCTTTAACCTACCCTCCTCCTCCTCCGCCATTCCCCCTTCCTCTCCCTCCCAGCTCCCTCATCCATTCATTCCCTCCAGAGCCTGCCCTTCCTGACTCTGACATCCACGAACCCACAGAGTCCTCCAATTCCTCTTGCAACCAGAGAATTGGCTCGAAAGAGGAAGCAGGTCACCACACTGGACGGCCGTCCCCTCACCACCACACAACCCCCTGAGGACCTTCAGCCCCCCGACCCGACATAAAGGATAAAGGACCACCCTCGAGTGTCTTCCGTGCGAGAATAGACATTGAATCTGAAAGAGACGAGTTGGCCATTTTTCTTGGGATTGCCGCTAGCTTTGTATCCTGTTCAACCAACCGACACTCGCCAACCTCTCCCCCCTCGACCCACTCCGGCTTCGACCCCCTCCTGAATTCCTCAGCCCGTGAAAGAGGAAGTCGATCCGACTCATTCTCCGAACCGCCGTGGCTCCGATCCTCCCTTCCGTGCCCGCTTCTTGACGCCGACTCGCCGTCCCGCCGTCATTCCTCTCAGGCGCCCACTCACCAACCCTCCCGAGATTTGGAACTGCCTCCAGGCTAGCCCTGCTGCAGCTCACTAAACTCCTGTCGTCGGACATCGTCAAGCTGCCAACCGTGCAGCACGAGTCCTCTGAAGAACCACTAGATTTCGATATTTGGTCATCTGTCCGGGTTGCTTTGCGGAAAGATACCATACATGCCGAGATCTTTGTGACACCTTCAGGTGTAACCCCTCTTCGCCCCTTCGGGTGTAGACAGTGAAAGGTATGTTGGTAAAATGACATGAACCTACAAACCCGCTCAGACTAGGCCGTGTTCTAAACTCTTCATTGCCCTCCACAGCGACGTGCCGATTGCTCCTTGCGGACCATTCAGCGCTCTTCCATAGTCTTGCTCGACTATTGTCTGCAGGTTGTTCGTGGGACACGTTAACTCGTAGCTCCTACCCACTAGCCTCAGGATTGTCTCATTTCCCTGTGTCTTGTCTTTCTAGACTATCTTCACCGTGGCGGTATGTTCTTCCCTGTCCCTACCTCCCCTTTCACCCTTCCAATCCAACCTTTTCCCCCTGGGGTTATGAATACCTACTACACAACCCACCCATCTCCCCTCGTGCCTGTCTCGTCTCCACACTACCCCATCGTCGAATCAGAGGCACGACGCCGGCATTCAATATCCCCCCTGGATCGGCCCAACTCCCATGTCTCGTCCGCCCTCACGTGTCTTCGAGATTCCTAGAGCTGACTTGATGTCTGTCTAGAGCCCCTTGGTCCACCACTTCTTTAAACGGCCTGTTTCCCGGCCACTTCAGTCATTTCTTGCCCCCAAGTCGATTCTGCACCGCGGCCACCCCAGCCACAGCCACTCTTTCCCGGACATCGACTCAACACCCTCCTTCTAATACTAATATTCTAATCGCTCGGTTGGAGGATATTCTTATCGACACTCCCTTGTCTCCACCGCATCTTCACTCTCTAAAACTCTCTGCCTTCCTGCCTTCGACCTCAAAAGCTTCCTGGAGAACTTGACGAGTCCACCCTTTGACCTGAACAACAAACACCTCTTTGACCCAACCGCCTTGCCCAGCATGGCGTTCTATCATCAGGTACAGGCACAGCAGCCTGATGTTGCCTTTTTCACCGAGATGATGGACGAGCCTCAGCGTCCTCGCATGGGAACCAGAGACGCCGCCAAGATGATCGCAAGGCAACGACAAGAAATCATCGCCAACGAACTGTCTCGATTGGCAGGTGACGAGTACCTCGAAGATATCATGAAGCACATGAGGCACATGGAAGTCAGTGAACAGAAACGTCTTTACTCTTATTGTACCTGCCTCTAACATCATCGCCAGGACGAGACACTGCCCGATGCGAACCTGATTGACATGCAGCGCGAGATTCAGTGGTACATGAGGCCGTACCTCATCGACTTCCTCATCGAGGCCCATGCTGCCTTCGCCCTTCTCCCGGAAACTCTGTTCCTCACCGTCAACCTTCTCGACAGGTACTGTTCCAAGAGGGTCGTGTACAAGCAGCACTACCAGCTTGTAGGGTGCGCCGCGCTTCTCATTGCCGCCAAGTACGGGGACAAGAAGGATCGCGTCCCGCAGATTCACGAGCTCAACAACATGTGTTGCGGACTCTACGACGCTGGCATGTTCACTCAGATGGAGATGCATGTGCTCAACACGTTGGAATGGACGATTGGTCACCCAACCGTGGACTTCTTCTCGCAGCTAATTGTGGCAGAGGAGCATGACAGGGTCGAGGTTGAACACATGGCCGCATACATTTGCGAGATTGCCTTGTACCACCGCGATTTCGTTTCATCAAAGCCCTCGGTCATGGCGCGCTCATCACTAGCTCTAGCCCGCGCCATCCTGGGTGAGCCCGAGGTCAACGACGGCGAGTGGGATCACGTCGACAACATCACGTTGCTGACTCTCTCTCAACACCTTCACCAGCCCTCCGTCGCCCTGTCCAGAAAATTCTCCGCGCCTCACTTCTCCGGAGTAGCTAAGAAGCTGGCGTCGTTCATGGCTCACCAGGCCAACATGGCTCGCGCCCAAGCCCAAGCAGGCCCGCCTTCTCCTCCTTCGGACCACGCTACTAAGCATGCCGACATCTACAGTACTCCGCAGAAGGGCCACGGCGCCGTCCAAGGCATGGCCGATGGCTACATGACCCCTCCCATCACACCCGACGGGCACGCTTTCGTCAACGCTCCGAAGGATACGTATCCAATGCCGCCACGGTGCCCGGTTACCCCCACACCGCAACCTCAACATTCTGCGTATGTGTCACAACACATGATGCAACAGCACTACGCGGCGTATATGCATCACGACACAACGGGGCAGATGGTCTAGGAAGCGAGGGATGGGTGTGCCTCCCTAGGCTTGCCCAGGCAATTTACCCCTTGCACGGGGTCCACAACAATTTTTTTCAACTTGTCCACGGCGCGTGACATGGCCTGCTCAGCAAGGCACAGAAGAGGCAGAGCAGCGGAGGAAGGAAACAAAATGTTCTCGCATTGAAGCATACAGAATGGGCTTCCCTCACAACTCATCAGCACGGAATTTTGGCATTCAGCGACTTGATTTTTGCACAAAACAAACGACTCGACTTTTCGACTCGACAGCGGTGAACCATCAAAAAAAAAAGACCCAGGATCAGCAAATACCCCTTTTTCTTCGCACGCAACAACGGCTTTTCGAATGCAGCGGCAGGCCACCTCATACTGGTGGCGATTCGCGGTCGAGGAACCCGACCTCGCGATCAGCTGTTGTAGAACCGGATTCAACGGCTGAATCCGGCAAGCCTCTTTTTCTCTTCTTGCACAAACAACACGCGGAAACCGACATGGACAACGGTTCAGACTGTAGGATCAGCGCACACGGTCCAGTGGAGGGAGCCTCGGTGAGAATCAGGGACGGGCAGGAGCGACAGCCGCAGACGGCATGTCAAGCTGTTACCAGGGGGAAGGAAGCGCATGGCTGGTTCAAGGACGCCGGCCAGTGGTGGCAACACTATCTGGCCACTAATATCTTGGAGGACCGGCCACTTGAACATATGGGAAGGATATTGGCCACGGCTCGTCTGCTGGGATATGGCAGGGAGCCTGCGGGCTGCAGGAGGCGCCATTCATGTCCTCACACAAAAGCGAACAACTTTTGCTCGAGAACGGACGGATATGAGAGAGCGGGCTCACAGTTGAGCTCTACGCTGCCAATGCAGGTCATCAATGAATCCAGACCAATTACTTCCGTCAGAACTGCTCCCCGTCTGGGCAGCTGGTACAAAGGCGCCAAGCCAAAAAATCAGTAAAATTCCTCCAAACATGGACTACCAAGTGACTTGTGAAGACGTTCCGCCTGGCATCGATTTAGTGACACCCCCTGCCTTCCCTTTCCCCCCTCCCTTTCCTTCCCCTTGTATGTGGCTAGCGTCCACCCATCCCTTCTTTGGCCCAGGCATGTCTCGGGCCCCAAGGAAGACTTGGGCATTTATTACAACAACCTGCGGCGTTTGAGTTTGGCAAAAATCGTACAACGATGGGGCAGTCACAGTTCATGGCTCGCCATCAATCGCGCGACCGGCAGTCACTTGTTGGACTCGAGAGAGCCAGCTGGGCGGCCATGGGGCCAAGGTCGAGACCAGTCATGGTGTCAAAGCTCGCCAAAAGGGGGGGGGTGTTGCTGGCCTCGTCAAGGGCAGGGCTGGAGCGAGATTGATCTTCACGAAAGCACCCCACGCGAGCGGTGCCACGTCAGAGGACACACAGGGTGGTGGGTGGTAGTGGTGGTCGCGTCCGCCGCGTCCCAGAAAGAAGCTGTGTTGGATAAGAGGCAAGGCCAGACTGACTGTGGCTGGCTGGCCGGCCGGGTGGCTGCGGGACCCGCGCGCTCTCTTCTTCAGGCGAGGGTCTATGCCTGTCTGGCTCCTCTCTTTTCCCCTCCCTCCCTCCCTCTCTTTCTCTCTCTTGCGCTCTTATGCGCGGGGTCTAGAAGAAGAATAGGGCGGCATGACATCCGAGGCGAAGGGATCTATCTTGTTCCCGCGTGGGTGAGAGATTGAGGAGGCTCGGCTGGGCCGCCACCTGCGTTCGGGCGGGCAGGGGACACCTGGTGGCGCTCGCTGCTGTGCTAGGCTACCTGTGCTGTATGCCATATGCCATGCTACCTACCTATACGGCGCCATGGCTTCGAGTGGCCTCAGTGGACTTGGTAGGGCCCGGGCGCTCAGATATGGGATTTGCAGTGGAACGAGGCGAGGGTTGTTGTCATGCAGGGTGAAATGAGGTGTGGTCGGACGAAGAGGAAAAAAGGTTGAGGATTCGGCTGGTTTGGTTGGTCTGCAGAGGCTCATTGGGGGTGCGCGGGGGCAGAGTTGCACGACAGACTGATAGGAGGGCACGCAGGTCTTGAATGCACATGCGAGCTGGCGCCATCTGCCATGATGAAATGGGCTTGGTGGCTCACGCGAATTCTACCAAGGGATGTCGGATGTCATGGTGGCTCTTCAGGGTCTGGGATTAGTGTGTCGTGCTATCGCCAGGTAGTGGGATGTAGGGAGGGAAGGAGGCAAGGAGGCTAGGGAAGGGACCAATGTCGATTGCGCTCTCTTACCCCTTTTTTCTGGAATGGGGGTTGTACTTGCTTGCCTTTGGGGGGGCAAGGGGAGGCAAGAGAGAATGACATAAGCTCACTTGCCATTCAGGGGAGTGGAGCAGTGGGGAGTGGAGAGTGGAGAGGGCCATTCCTGGCTGGTGACCTCGCTGACACTGCATTGACTTGTCAACCTCTCTCTTCCCCCTTATCACCTGTCACCTGGATGCATCAATACCCACTTGGGCAACGGCGCGCCATCAGCACATGCTGGGGGGAGAGAGGTAAAATGACATGAGATGAACTGCCCTGCCTTTTTCTTCTTTTCTGCCGCTTCTCGAGCCTCTTCGGGATGTCCCTGCCCGGCCCCGCTCTGCATAGCGTTTGGCAGGTGTCTCGTGGCATGGCATGATGATGGCTGACCGGGATTGCCAGGTTATGCGACCTCTACAAGCCGACGGCATAACCCTGCCCCGGGTGCACGCCCTGCCTGCGATCCAGCACACGGCACGCAGCGTGCGTCCGCAAGGCTGCGGTATGCGTCGGACATTTGCTCCTGCCTTGTGCTCGGTATCGGGGTCCGCTGGCATGTGGAGAGAGCCTCCGTCCATCCGGAACGACGGGAATGGAGGCCTGCGGCTGTCCGACGCTCATCTTCCATGACAGCATCATGATGCTCGGGTCCACCATTCTGATTGGGAAGTCGTGCTCATTGCTGAGGATCCATCATCACCATCTTGATCTTCTTCTAATGCTGTCTCGGTTCCATCTCGACTGCCGGCCTTGTGCTACCGTCCCGGTCGACGATCACTGTACGACTCCGTCCATGCCAGCCGTCCTGCTCGACATCGGTCAACCGGACGACCCGCTCGCCTTTCTCGTCCATCACATCATGCGCTATACGCACCAAGGTGGGATTGCCGCCGTTGTCTTGCTCCAATTGATGCCAGTCCATTCTCGGATGGCCTGGGTCGAAGACCTCTGTCGAGCCTGCCTCCCAACGCATCTGGCCCGGCATGCGCTGCGCCCCGAGAACGTCTCGACGGTCTTCGCCCAGCCAGATGGCACCGAGGCCAGGTGTGGACTGCATGTAACATGTCTTCAGGGGTAGAAGGCCTGACAGGCGAAGCGAGCTTTTTCCTTCGGCCTTCTCCGTGATGCTAATGACACGATCATCCATTGACATGCCGTTCGACGGCGGTACTTGGTCGCCGCTGGCGACCATGATCTGGGCCACTGGCAGTATCCCTCCCAAGCTCGGGTGGGCTTGTGGCCACACCGGCTCATTTTCGTCGACGAGCGACTGGCAACTGCGCGTGTCGCAGACACTGACATGGAGCTCGTACACGGATGTTTGCCTTGAGCCGTTCGCTGTCACAATACGCATCGTGGAGGAGGCGGCATACGTGGCCGGTTTGATGCCCAGCGCGGCAAAGTCTTCCTTGTACAGCATGGGCAGAGTTGCGCCCGTGTCGAGGAGCATGCGGTAGTATAGTCGCACAGCCTTCGACTGTGTCGTTGAATGTTCTTCGGCTGGTGCAGGTGGCTTGAGATCAAATATCTTGAGCGGCGGTTTTTTCACACGTCCCAGCAAGTCCTTGTGCTTCTTGTGAGCTTGAAAGCTCCTTTTCGTCTTTGGCTTCGATTTTGCACTCAACACTGCTGCTAGGATGCCATCCTCCCATTTCGTCTTGAGCTTGGTTTTGATGTCCTCCGCCTCCTTGGCCTTGCGGTAGTTGATGTCGTTGATGCGCTTGAAACCCATTGTGACGGAATACTCGCCCATGCCGAACGCATTGTCAGTTTCCATAGCCCACGTACCCTTCAGAGCGTTTATACTGCCGGCACCCGCTAGGGACGAGCCGCTATTGAGGGGCGGCTCGAACCAGAGCCAGCCGGTGCCATGTTCGGCAGCATATCTATCGAGGCGCTCTGCTCGGTTGTGTGTGAAGGACTCGTAGGAGGGCGCAAAGTCGACAAGGTTGCCGGCGTATATCAAAGCAAAGTAGTCTGATGGTCGAATAGAACCCTCACGATAGCATTGGATGGCAGCCCGCATATTGACGATCTCGCCCTCACACTCGCTGAGTCGTAGTGCGTTTAAGAGGACCTCGATGCGCTCAGCTATTACTCTGTTGCGGAAGACCTCGGTTTCGGACCTGACCCATCAAGTCAGTACTCGTCCAAACGTCGTCGGCCTAGCTTGACCTGGAAGATGTTGACATACAGGCTTATTTCAATGTATTCACGGTCGTCAATAGCCTCGATCGCGTTCCTGTCCCTCCTCGCCTGCATAAGCTGCTCTGCGATATCTTGCACAGCCTCCTCGCCGTGCTGTACAAGGTTCTCCTGGTAGATCCGCTCCCATTGCTGCACGAGCGCGTCGGCTGCCTCGAGGGCGCTGAGGTCTCGACCGAGCGGTGCGCCAATGATGTTGGTCGGCCTGGGTGAGATTAAGTCCCTGTGGTTTTGGATTCTAGGAAAGGTCTGAGGTTGCGGGTCCTCCACGCTGTCCGGCGATGGCGGCCGGTAGCTTGTTGCTCTGGCGTGGTTGATCTCAAAGTCAATGGCTGCTTGTAGTGCAGCATCCTGGTCCGCAAGAACTTCCCTAGACGTCTCTGTATGTTGGCTCCCATGGGTTTGCGTTGGAGAGACTTCTGCCACAGGTGCAGACTGTTGCACACTTTCGCTGCCACCATCCGAGTGGTAGTCTGGCCCAGCACCCCTAGCGTTGGGACCGTCATTGTCACCGGCCCAATTTAACATGACGTCTGCAGTCAATCGATTCTTGTTGGCTTTCGAGTGCATCGACAGTTTTTTCGAAATTCAAATGGGACTCTCCGTCATCTTGTCTTTCGAGTTATCGTGCAGGACGGGCGTCGGCATCGCAGCCAAAACACCCATAGACTCCTTCTGCGAAGATATTTGACACGCGTGATGATGCTTCATACCGTCGCCCTTTGTTGTGCAACACTTGGCATTTTTTGCTCACCCAATGCGGCGCATGGCTCATCGCAGCTCTGTCGTGTGGTTTATCTTGTGCCTTTGTTCTGCCAAAGAGGTGTGCTTCTGCGGCGTCTAGCCACTCCTTTGTCCGCATTGTAGGACCTCTCGCCGCCATCTGCATTGAGAAGACATTGAGAATATTCTTTGATAGGGAATTCAGTCCCTGGAATGAAGGCTGTGTCTTTATCCTCTGCTCTTTGTTAGTTGCTTGGATAGGAGCTCCTTTTCAAAATGAGGGCATCTTCCTCTTCGTGTATCAGAAGCTTGCCCTTCCATGTTTGCCTGACACCATTCTTTGGCCTTGTAGCTTCCTCCAATTCGATCCGAAATGTGTATTTGCGCCGAACTTCTTGACCTTCCAACTTGAATATCTGCTGCTGTTTTTCCCCCCTAGGTGACGGTCTTTTGGTGGCAGCCAGCTGGAGTAGGATATCACCAAACTCCTCCCTAGAGGTTCTCGATCGAGACGACCTACGCAAGGATACAGCAGCCACGACGTTTGCAAGTGCAATACAAAGCACACGGTGACCATGGCGGCACCAGAGATGGGTACGTACACATCCAGGACAGAGCTGCTGCATAGATAGTTAATATCGAACAGCCGACATGGCCCTGCTGCTCACCAGATACCACGACAAGTTCCCAGCCGATTTCCAAGCCGAGCTGGCAGGCCTCATCGAGAGCGCCGACCACTACGACCTCTTCAAACGCATCGAAGACCTCATCGCCGCGCACAAGCTCGACCACCTGCTCTCCCGCGAGGACAACCTCCGGCGCGCCCTCTGCGAGCTCTACGGCGCGCGCCACCCCTGGCTCGCCACGGCCGACCTCGGCGCCGCCGCCTGGCAGCGCGAGCAGGAACGCGCGCTCGCCGCGTTCCGGGAGCGCGCCGCGCGGGACAGGGCGGCCGGCGTGTCGCGCGACATGGCGCAGTACGAGCACGAACTGAGCCTGGCCAGGGCGCACGTCGCCAAGTTTGGCATCCAGCTGCCCGGCCCCGCTCCCGGGCCGGCGTCGGATGTGCCGCTGGCGCCGAGCATGGGCGGGGTGCCGCCGCGGCAGCCGTTCACGGCGGGTTGGACCTTTCGCGAGGCGCCTGCGGCGGAGGGGATCTCTTTTGATCCTAAAGCGACTTGCGAGCAGTTCTTGCCGCAATCGCCTGTCGTGGTGGAGCTGTCGGACAGCGACGAGGACGGAGACGATGATGAGCCGACGACGGAAGACGGAGATGTACTGATGCGTGACGTCGGTCAAGAGGCACCGGAACGAGAGCCTGCTCCGGGGGATGCCGTCTCGGCCATGATATCTAGCCTCGGTGGCGACGGGACCACAGAAACAACGACAAAAACGACAACAAAACGCCCTGATGAAGTAATAGTAGTTGGCGATTCGCGGATTCGTCTGACTCCCGAAACGAGAAAATGGAATGCGCCGGAACTCAAAGGTCACATTGAGAACTTGCTCAGGAAGAGGGGCAACACGTCGCAGGTTGTTACTTTGGCGGAGGTTCAGAAGATGCTAGACACCTCAGCAAAGATCCAGGACAAACCCGTTCCTAAAACCCCACAGGGCAGACATGTGCAGGAGGAAGATGAAATAACGCCGCCACAGGCCGACACCGAGACGACCATCCAAATACCCACGCCTGAAACGAGCCTTGACAGCGACGTAAAGACCGAGCTGCGGCGGAAAGCCCTCGATGCACACAGCCTAAAGCATGGGGTTCAGCAGAGTGAAACGACTGGGAGGGAAACATCCATTATACCAGCAGGAAGTCGTGACTATTATGATGAGAACTGGCTCAAAAACTGGCTCATCCACAACGACATGGCGACCCCTGATGACCTGAAGATGTTTTCGTATGGCGGTTGGCGCATCCATTCACCCAAGATCACGCTCATTCGCATAAAAAACTTTCTGGCCGATGAGGATCTCGATCGCACTCTACTTTGGACGAGCCAACGTGGTGAGATCCTCCTCTACCTGCAACATCTCCAGGAGAACGTATACGATGGGCAGGACTGGGGATACGACCTGAACGAGGTCATCAGCATGCTCCAGACGCATTGGGTGTACGAGCAGCACCACTACGACGAGCCGGAGCTCATCCTCAGCTTTGAACCGGTTGAACACCCCAAACGGCTGCGGGCACCCCCCAACGCACCCATCATCATCATTACTGATAGTGAGGAGCAAACTGAACCGCTTAAGCCGCGATACTTGCAGCACCGCGTCCCTGAATCGGTCCATGATGTGGACTTCCAGATCCCCGGCCCCCTGCTGCGCACCCGTTTTCTGACCTGGTTCCGAGAGGACCTGACGCGCCTGTGGCACTTTGATGACCCGGAGAGGCCCCTTATCGGTGGCATCGGCTCGGGCGCTCGCGGAGACAGCATGTTCGAGTATGGCTACAACCCAGACTTCAACTCGGCCGAGGTGGCCGACGACCGGTTCGTCAAGTGCATGTCCCTGGGCACTTCTGAGACAGCCCGCACCCTTCGCGAGGAGTCCAACTTCTACCTAGCCCACAAGGACTTCATCGTGGGCAAAGAGGGAGCCCTGTGGCCAACAGGCCATGCCGTGCGGCGCTTTGCCGACTTTCGCGGCGCCAAGAGGGCGGCGCTGCAGCAGTGCATCGAGCACTTTGGGATCGTCGACGGCGACGTCGATGCCGCGGACGCCGGCGCGGAGCACTTCCGCAAGCTCGTCCTGCCTACGCCCTGGCGCGAGAAGGAGCGCATCCGGGCCGAGGCGCAAAAGATCATCGTCTTCCCGCCGCTGGCGCTCAAGGAGCCGCCGGCCGGGGAGAAGATTGACCCCTTTGGGTTCGTGTACTGGCATGATCAGATGCTGCGGAACCACGATGAGCGCGCGCGCAACGTCATACCGAGCATGCAACAGGGCCACGCCAAACGCTTCGCTGCCGACAAGCTCTCAGTCTTACCGAGCTGGAACTTCATGGGTCCGTTCAACCCGACCCTCGTGCCACGTCACATCGACATCAAGCACGCACAGGCCACGCGTTTCCGCAACATGATCACACAGGTTGAGATCGCCAACCGCAGGGCGCCACGAAAGCTGCTCGATGATATACTCGAGAATTTTCGCCTCGGCTGTGAGGTTGGAAAGCCGGCGCAGGATGTCTTAGACGAGCTCGATCGGCAGAAGAAAGACCTGCCGACTGGCGAAGAATATCGTCCCATCTCGCCCGATGACCATCACTGGATGAGATTTATCGTGGGGCCATCAACAAATGACCTGCTGATGGAGGAGATCGAGGACAACTTCGAGGACTGGCGATTTGAGCTCTTCAACGAGCGACTGCAGATACTGCTCAACGACCCCTACAAAGACGCACTGCTCGCAAGGGCGGGCCAGCACAGGACGTCGGAGCAGATATGCCATGAGATTAACGGCTTTGCGGCCACCAATCCGCTGCAGGAGGCGCTGTATTCGAAAGAAGAGGCGGAAGAATACTGCGACTATTTGGTCTCGACAGGTCGACTCTCTCAGTCACGCAGCGGCAAGGGCAAGTCGATCCTCTTCGGCCGCCCCGAGCTGCCTTATCATCCGGAGCTCCGCATTAACTTTTACGTGCCCCCTATTCATGTCAATCCTCTCTTCCCGTCGCGGCCAGAACAGGAGCTGCCGGCGCCAGAGGCACCCCTCCTCGACTGGAAGGCCGCTCTCGTCGCTGCTCTACCGCTGATCGCCTCGTTTATTGATGCGTCTGGCCCATCACACGAGGAACGCGTCGCTCTGGCTTACCGCACCCTCGCCTACCGTCTCGGCCGCTGGACCGTAATCTTAGAGAATGAGGTCGAGGCGGCATATGCAGAACTCAAGGCTCAAGGTGCAGACCAGGGTTTCAGCATCCCGGTGGACAGGTATCGCGTCCAGATCGACGACCTTCACGGTATTTGGCGCCAGGAGGTCACGTCACAGCTTGATGAAGTCGGCGCCGTCAGCTACGCTAGCGTTGCGAGGGCGGCAGATCCCGGGGCGGCGCACGACTGGCAAGACTGGGCAAGTGGCACGTGGCATCCCGAAGCCATCGAGGCTGTCCGCACAGGGCTGATCAAGGAGCTCTCGGAGGGAGACAACATGCTCTGGCCTGTGAGGCCGCGGTGGGAAGGGGAGCCTGGCAAGGAGACGATGACGCTGGCGAGGGAGGATATCTGGGACTTTGGCCGTGAGGGCGTCAGAGGCAGGAACAAACAGAAGAAGCAGTTCTTCAGCCTTGACAAGTGGCCGCTGCACCTTCAAAGCGAGGCGACGCAGAGGAAGAATCGCGCATCAGGGCCCAGCCCCTCGCCGCCGCCGCATGACGAGAACGACATGGGCAAGGGAAAAGGAGAAGAGAGTACGACACGGGGAGTGAAGGCGAGCGTAACTCTAGAAAATGAGACGGCTGTCCAAACGGGGGTTCAAGATACAGAACCAGCCGTAGTCGATACTTCAGAGGATGGGCTTGGACTGGAACTACACTTAACGGCCGATCCCAAGCGGCAGTTTGTCGCCGACGTGTCTGGCTACCGCAAGGGTGACACGCCACGGCAAAAGGCAGCAGTCGACGAAGCTATATTGGACGAGATGAGAGAAGGCATGTGATCCCCTCCCTATCTGTCCCCCCCACCCCTTTTTCTTTCTCTAGGCACGACACTATCTTCTCCGCCTGAGATAGCGTCTCCACACTCCGCCACATCATTCATGAACAGTCAATATGGGATCAGCACTAACAGTTGCAGTCTTTGGTAATTCACCGAGCGAGATCACCCCTCGCCGCCGTCGCTGGTGGAAGATCTGGGGCAATGATTCCGAGGAGGAGTCCAGCGAGCCGGTTCGGGATCCAGCCAAGTCCATTTTCGGGTTTCCAGCCCTCCAGTCTGATCAGATACCTAGGAGCGTTCCTAAAGTGAAGCGGGACGATGTGAGACCCCAAAGACGCCCAAGACGGCCCCGTGGTTGATCATCTCAACGTTCACAGGAAGCCAAACGTAAATTCCTAGGCTCGTGAGCGGGAACGCAAACAAAGAAACGGGTATTCCGATTTGTATTTAGACTCGTTTTCTGCATTCACATAATAGTCATCCCAGGGCGTGTTGAATATTTACGTAGTCCCCATCGCCTGCCCGGCTTCCAGTTTAGTGAGATATGATGCGAGTGGGAACGTAGGCCTCGTTCGAGATAAGTTGAATGCATACCAAGATCTCGCGTGTATCTGTTACTGGTCATGCCTATGACATGACTTGACTGAGACGCCTCCCAAGAGAGGAGAGCGCCATCACTCGCAAATTCCAAAAGCAGCCTGGCAGCCTTGCCCACAGTACTCGGTCGTACTGCCGCAATACCCGTACTGACTACAACACAAATGCTCTCCGTAACCTCGGCACGTCGCTTTGCCTGCGCCGCAGCTGCCGTCGGAACTGATTGGCAGACCCTGTCCATCGGCGGAAGGTGAGATAGCGGCTGGCTGCGTGCCGCAGTGGCCAAACAATCCCTGGCAGCCGCTTCCACAGTGAGCTTCTGTGAGACCGCAGTAGTTGTACTGGCTACAGCATTCGCCGCCGGAGCAGACACCCTTGCTCGGGCCGCAATTTGGAGCCTCGCCGACTGGAGTTGCTGACGGGCTGGGGTCTACAGCTTGAGTCTGACGCAAAAGCATTAGCCTGTCTTGTGAAGAAGCATTTTATTGTTGACCTACCTTGCAACCCCCAGGATAGTTTCCGATGGCGACTAGGTGCTTCTTGAGGAAAGCGTGATAGGTGTATCCACGTTGGCGGTTGTTCTCCGAGTAAGTGGCTTCCCAGACCGCCATGCCACCAAACTTTGATCGGCAGTAAAACGAGTTTATGAGGTTGCTAGCTTCATAAGGCGAAATGTAGTTTTCTAGGTTTGCCGCTTCAGGGCTGCCGGGAAGTGTAATGTAGATGGTCGCACCCTTGCTTGGCGTGTCAGAAAGCCACGATGTCTAGTCGTCGAATGTGAAGCCCGCAATGTTGGAGGGCATGCCCGGAATGAGATTGACATTGGCCTTGGCCCAACTTGCCTCAGAACAGTGTGGCGTATTGTAGAATTGGATAAAGATCATGTCAAATGCGGCAGCAGAAATCATTAAGGCCATGTTGGCGTCTGGTACTATGCACTGCGGAGATGCGGTAAGAAAGTATCGTTTCGTGGCCATGGGGAAGTAGCTGCGAAGGCGAGTTGCCAATCTTTTATATCCGACTGAATTATCTACGATCGTGTTAATCCCACGCGATTGAATGGTGCAGGCTCAGCCACCTTCAGATGGGTGCTCAATATCCATGTCGAACCCGTCAACCTCGACGGCTTGGTCCTTGAAGTCGAGCGGGCGGGGAACGCCTTGTGCCACCAGGGTCTCATTACGCGGACCAAACATGACCCAGAGCTGATCGGCCAGTAGATCAGCTTCTTGTATGCCGGTAAGTTGGTAGGAAAGCATGCCCCCGCCAACAGAGAGTATTATCTTCTTCCCATATGTCTGTTGACAGACGGGAATCTGTGCATTGATGGCAGGGCAGTTGGCTTGTAAGGCATCACGGCGCGGCTCGTTTACACCATGGAAGCCTGGACCGGGAAAGACGGCACGACCGCATTGATTACCGAAGTTGATGCCCAGGAAACCGTTGGCTTGCGCCGGGAAGAGATGTACAAAGGAAAGGATAATGACGTCGACGTGGGACTGCTGGCAGTAATGGAGCAGGTCCAGTTGATTGGGACCTTGGCCCTGGAATATCATAAGCGTCAGGAGAAACGTGTGACAAGTATTCAACAATCAAACAAACCCAATAGAGAACGACATTATTCTTGGATTCGGCGCAAAACTTGGCGAGGCAGCCCGACAACAGGAGGCTGATGATGGCCACGCGTTGGATGGTCGACAGAAGACTGCAGAGCTGCATCATCAAGAGGGTCACACTCGATTATCTTCAAGCGAGCGTCGAAAAGAATGGAAAGGATCACAGAACTTGGGTTGCGTTCTCTGGTGGTGACAAGGCTTTGCAAGAGGTCACGCCTTACTGTTGTGACAAAGCCATAACAGCCAACGCCCAGCCCGCTTCAAATTGGCAAGAGCTATGGAGTTCAGGCAGGCAGCTGCGGGTTGCGAAATTCACCGGCACTTGCGATCAAAGGCAACTTCCTTGTCCTTCTGGGAGGCAGGCGCAGGCGCAGGCGCGACGCAATGTGTGTGCCTGCCTGTTTCTGCCTGGAGCAGCACCCTTCCTGCAGCCCAAGTCCCATCAACTACGTTTCAGCGCCTTTGCGGCACAGACAAAGACCAACAACACAACGCCAAGTCGAACTGACGGCCTATTCGTGAAGGTGCCCTCCATCAAAGTCCGCACTATCGTCCAACTCCGCAGCCAACTGCCAGACGGAACAATTTCAGGCCGATACATTGGAAGGCAGGCAATGGGCCGTGGTCCTACAGTCTTGGGAGCATACGACGACGTATGCCTGGCTGATTGTAACAGGACTTAAGATCATCGACTCACAGGGCAGATAATATCGATGAGCGATCGGCCTACTACAACAGCAAAGCCATTCAACATCATCACTCACCACTACGACTGATCAAACATGGCCGACATCCCCACGACGAAGCGAGCTCTCGTGGCGCCCCGATTCTGTGGCCCGCGTGACTTTGAGATTGTCGATAGACCTCTGCCGGCCATGACCAGGCCAGGTCATGTTCTCATCCGCGTGCATGCTTGCGCTCTCATGGCGGGCGACTGTGTCCGAGCCCGCGGCACTCCAATCATTCGTCTTAAAGTTGACTTCCCCATGGAGCTCGGCGGCGAAGGCGCAGGCATTATCGTCGCCATCGGCTCCGGGGTCAAGAGTTTCAAGGTTGGCGACGCCGTATACGGCACGTCAATCACACGACCCCTCCTTGAAGATGCCAGCTCGGGTTTCTGTTCCGAATACACCGTCGTAGAGGAGCGGATGCTACTTCTCAAGCCTACGAATTTGAGCTTTGAGGACGCTGCCTCTCTACCGGGGTATGCTGTGACCGTTTACCAAGCCATCACGCGAGGGCTGGCCATGGCTGGTGTCGACAGCCTCGAGGGTAAGACGGTCTTCATACCCGCAGCGCTTAGCGGCTTGGGCGGCATCGCCATTCAGATGGCGAAGAATGTCTTTGGCGCCGGCAAAATCATATCCACTGTGTCAACAGGCAAGATGCCGCTCGTGGAGAAGTTCTTACCTGGCCTCGTTGATCAGCTCGTCGACTACCAGACAGAGGACGTCTCCAAAGTTGTGCCCAGGCACAGCGTTGATTTCATGTTCAATCCGCAAATGACGACCTTGAACGCTGGCATCCCATTGTTGCACCCTCAAACCGGGGTCCTGGTGTCTCTGGCTGGTATCCCCACGTCCAAGCTGGCTAAATTGATGCTCGGTCCCAAGATGGTACCATTCTGGTTGGGCTGGATCTTCGATCTGGGCCAGTACTGGTATTCCTTCTGGTTGCGCGGCACGAAAATTCAATATGAGTTCGTCTCTGGTGACCCCGGAGACAGGGAGGCCCTCGAGAAGACTGGCGAGATGATTGCAATGGGCAAGATCAGGGCCATCATACGCACTGTCAATCTTTCGGATACTGAGGGTGTGCGGGCCGAATGCGAGGAAGTGGCGGCTATCAAGGGAGGATTTGGAAGACTGGTCGTCCGAGTCGTCGAGTGACAGTCGCAGCGGCAAACCTTCAACAACAGACAATTGCATTTCACTATTATGGACAGTAGACTGAGATAAAAGCCACAATGGCGCGCGCTGCTGTCTTGCCGTGAGGTGTGCTCGAGTGACTCTGGGGTGACCGTGGCTGTAGGTGGGGCAACGCGACTCCTACGCGTCCCCTAAAGTGCTTGAACCTGTCACGCTCAACTCGACGCGTCCCGCTGCCAGCCACCGTCCACCCCGTCACATACAAATCGGTGGCCTTTCCCATCTTCCCTGGGTCAAGCCTTGCTATTACTTCAACACTCGATAGTCGCATTCCGCTTGCTTATCACCCGAGCTCCAAAACTACCCTCAAATACTCACGTCGACGACCATCCAATAATCATCTTTTCAAATCTACACGTCTCGTCCATCACCATGGTTCTCAAGCGCAAGCGTTCTTCCGAGGAGCTCTCCAGCTCGCCGTCGTCGTTCTCCTCCTCGCCCATACTCCCTGGTACGATGGACATGGACCACATCTCTCCGGCGCCCTTTGCTGCGTTCTCCTCCCACTTCACGCCATCACACCTGCCTAGCCGCACCATGAAGCGTTTCCGCGACAACAGACCCTCGCAGGATGCAGTCCATCGTATGTGTTGAATAGCCCTTGCTATCCCGCTTTTCAGTAACTGACAGCAAGGTTCATAGAACACACACTCAGCATGCTCTACTCCGCTCAGCAACATTCCGACGCAGACTTTGCCCCAACCAGTCCCTCCCCGATGCCTCGCATTCTCGAGCGACCAGCACAGCCGGCGCCAACAGCGCAGCGGTCTCTACATGCATTCTGGAACATCAACTCTGCTCCGGCCGCACCGTCATTCACACCATCCGCGTCCCAAACCTGCCATGAGACTTTGAGCTGCGAAGACTGTGGTGTCGGGTTCGGCTCCCGGGATGGGACTGACTCGATGGACATTAATGGCTACGGCTTTGATAGCGAGGACGACCACCTGTGCGGTGCCTGTAGGAGGCATGTGTGCTCCGGCTGCTCCGTCACGAACCTCGGCGAGCAGCGTCGGTGTCTGACCTGCGCTGGGAGGAGGGTTCGCGTGGGAGGTTTGGGATGGACGACGGCGAGGATCCCTTTTTAACATTTCCGTGGGCCATCCCGACATTCTATTTTTGATTCTTGATTATCAGCAAGCGCCTTATTTTTCTGCATTTTCATAAGAATTTCTGACTCATTTGAATGCCACGCGGCAGCCTTGACGTGGTGATGCGACCATGTGCCTGTTCAAGGCACTGAAGTGTTTCATTAGCCGTGCTGTGTGCATGATTCTGCCCTCTGCCTGGCTGCGGTCCCCGACTTGGCGATTGATTTTAGATGCCAAAACTGACATGTCAGTATTTACTTTGCTCTGGCTCGTTTAGATTTTTATTCATTGGACAAATCGTCGTTTCGTCAACGGGATGCGGGACGGGACCGCCCCAGGGTCTGCCGCTCACACAACGCCTGTCCACTCACATGGCACACTCAGCCGCCCGACCACCAACAGCCAACAACACGTCGCATAGCCACAGTCCGACCCCCATGCAAATGCATCTCGCCGGTGTGGTACGACTCCCTGTTCCACTGACGAGAAGAGGAGGCCTCGGAACTTGATAGACATACCCATAGCCAATATGACAGCCATTCTTTGCTGAGACCAACGTAGCACGTCGTGAGGATGGGTTCTGCCAGTTATCGAGTCTGATGCTGCAAATAACAAGCTTCAGCCGGTCGACCGCAAAGAAGTTCTGGAGCAATACGAGCACGCGAGATGGCTCTCGAAGCTGTCGGCCTCGGCCTCGGGGCAACTCAGTTTGCGGCTGAGCTCGCCGTGACCATCGTCAAGTTGAAGCGGCTCTGGGACGAAGTCCAGGATGTCCCCGACCACATCCAGTCCATCCTCGAGGAGCTGGAGGACGTGGACCTGATTCTCCAGGATGTCGAGGAGCAGATCAACCGTGACGAGATTCCGGACGAGCTCAAGTCGACCATTCTCCCTCGCGTCTTGCGATCGACACAGAGGGCGTATAGAGCGTTGGAAGAACTTGTCGAAAGTCTTGACAGGCAGATTGTGTCTTCCAGGGGATTCCGACGGAGGCTTGTTTCGGTGAGGATCGTAATTAAGAAGCCGGTATTGGAAAAGATGGAGAGCCAGCTGCGGAGAGCTTTGGACATTCTGAACATGGCTATCAACAGCTACACAATGTGAGTTTTCTGTCACCTTGCGCCAACGTTAAGAGACTGATTTTGTTGGGCGACAGGGCATATACACGCATTTCGAGCCAGGTCATTATAAACCGACTGCCTTTGCCGGCACCACCACAGTCCGGGCCCGCAAGACATGGCCAGGTTATAACTACCATCGAGCCCGTGCCTCAAGAAGTCGACATTGCAAAGAAGACAACCCCGGAAGAGGTCGCACGACTCCGTACGATATATCCAGGAACATCTTGGCTCGGACGCGTTAACTTCACACTCAACTCGAAAGATCGTTACGAATTTGTTCTGCAGGCGCCGAGTTGGCTTGCAGCAAGCATCTATTCTGTCATGGTTGAGCGTAGCCTCCACGGCTGGAACACTGAACTCAAAGTACACAACGTGATTCGGAGTTGGAAGGAGGTCGAAGGGGTTGTTGGCATCTTGGAGACAGATGACTGTCCTGCGCTGCTGAATTTCCTCACTCGGCAGAGGCTGCCTTTGTTGACGCGAGACCGAGATGGTTTCACACTACTGGACGTGAGTTGAGACAAGACTCTCCATAACCTAGCCAGAAGCGCTGACCACATTTTTGCAGCTTTCTTCGTGGTCTGGTAGTGTTAGGACGTTTGGAAAACTCGTTGAACTTGGGCTGACAAGCTATATCCTCGACAACCGATGGGGTGGAGTGTTGACTTCGAGAATGTAAGCAAAGCTCACAATGCTATTTGCCTTTTCTGGCTTACAACGTTTCCCAGGGATTATTGGATCTTTAGCCTCTACACTGCAGCTGTGTATCAAACAGGACATTATGCCCAGCAGCAATTCGGCCACAACATGATCGACATATTATCTCTTTTGTCACCATATGATCACGAGAAAAGAATTAAAAATGTTCGAATTTTTGCCGATCTGATCATAGGAGGTCGTCTGGTGAATGTCAGGCGATACCAGCAGTTATTCCTTCCCGACTTGGGACTCTCCGACAGAGTCAGATGTTTTCGTACTGTCTTTTCGAGGACACCGATATCGATATCCGACTTCCGGTTCATTCTACCTGAGATGTGGTCCTCCCACGCCGGTGACATTGAGCTCTCCTCGCCCGTCGTGGTCGAGTTCTCCAGATCGGAGGGATGTTCTGTTGTCCATTCCCTGGCCACAGGAATAGGCCTGGTGCTTGCTTCGGACCGCCTTAGTCCTGGGCAGTTCACGCATGGGCCTATATTCATCGCCATGCTTTGCGAAAGCATCCTGGCTGATCCAGCCAGTCTTCACTGCCAGGAGCAAGATTTTTTAAACTGCCCGCGGCCGGGATGGGATGGGCAAGGCGGGCCACAGACTCCTTTCATTAGCTATCTTCGTGCGGCTCTCAAAGTCTGCTCGCATGCCGACACGGCAAGGCACAAATTCGCAGGAATTCCGGATGGAATTTTGCAGGACTGGCTCGGACCGCTAGATCGTCATGGTGGTGTCGACTTGCGAAGATATGGCAGAGAGGAACGACGTCTTCAGCGCGAGACAGTCCATGCAAATGGGTTGACGAATGTCATGCTATGGATGCGAACGCACCATCTCCGACTTATTGGCATTACGTATGGCTCCCGTCCCCAAGACTGGGTTCTGTGGTGGGCCCACGAGTATGAAGTTTATGCTGGCGAATTCTGGACCACCGTTGAGGAGCCAACGCGTCAATGCATGCCGGGCAGCTGGCCCAATAGCTCTGCTGATTACGATGAAAGGACAGGCGGTAGTGAAGAGAAGTGGACGGCTTGCGGGGAGACCACCCCCTTGATTTGGAGTGAAGTCTCGGCGCAGCGAAATTTGGAAAACAGAAGGCATGTCTGTCTTCGGACAAAGCCTTGATAGCTTCGATGGAAACCTTCCCTCGGGTCTTGTTCAGGGCTCCGAGATAGTATGTACATGTGTACCTTGAGCATGCTCTAATAATCGCTTTCCGAGACGAAGTGGCAGTATCGGAAATGCGCTTGCCCTTTTCAATTGTAAACTTGCTTGCTAATGTTGCCCGTAGGGTTTCCACCGCTTCCATAATATGTCCAGAACACTGTATGATCACTGGCTTCTACTCTCTTACCTCGCACTTGGGTTCGACATTCTCGACCGTCTGAAAGGATTTCTCTAAACGCCATGCTTTGTCACACATAAATGGCCATTCGAAACGAAGGGCTGAGAGAATCCAAAAATATTCCACATTCAGTTGTTTTAAGTTACTGTTGCCATGGCGATTGCTGCGCTGGACGTGGGAAGACTGGGATTGAACCAAGCTGATCGAGGCCTCCCCCCATCGTCTGTTGGTTGTGCTGCCAGCCTAGTCCAGTTTGATGATTGACGAATGCTCCCTGTCGGAAGGGGTTAGTGCCCGTTTGCTGCGGCGCGAGAGGACCAGCACTGGTTACCGGCCCCTGGGGCTGTGGTGAACCGCCAAAGCTCTTGGCGAAGGGGTTGGTACCCGTGGTCATGGGCTGTAATGGAGCTGGCGGTGCAGCCACTTGCGGTTGTATCGATTCGGCAGGGGCGAAAGGTTGCTGTGCTTGGGGCGATGAGCGTGCAAATGGGTTCGTGGACTGCCGCTGCAGACCGCCATTCACAGGAGGGTTGTTGGACCCGGACGCAACAGGACTAGCAGAAAATCCAGTCTGCTGTGTCACCAACATTGAAGCCCTGAAAGGATTTGTTGTCTGAGGTGGTTGGATGTTTTGCGCAGGTGAAGCAGTGCCGGTCTGGAAGCTGGCGACGCCTTCTTGAGGAATGGATCCCAGCGCGCCAGGCTGGAAGCCCGGTTGCGGGGTGTAGCCTCCAAAGCCAGCCCCAGTGAAGTTGGATTGCAGTTGCTGAGGCTGCTGAGGCTGCTGACCCCATGGGTTGTAACTCTGAGAAGTAACTGGTTGTTGAGTCTGGTACGGATTGGTTGACAGCCCGGTCTGTTGCGTACCTAGACCGGTTTGCTGAAAGCCAAGAGCTTGCTGTTGGTAAGGGTTGTTAACGAAACCGGTCTGCATCGGCAACTGCTGCTGGGGCAACTGCTGTTGAGCCAGCTGGTGGGGCGCAGGTTCTTGAGCCATTGGCGTTTGGTTTTGCTCGATGGATTCGAAGAAATCAATCAGATCTGGTGCGGGACCCTTGGCTTGGGGCTTTGCGGACTGAGGAGCGGCAGGCGTGGGCTCGGGGAAAGAGTTGCTGTACGAGTGTTTCGGCTTCGAGGGGGCACTGGGTGCCGACGCCTTGGACACCGCCGACGTGCCGCCGTTCTTTTTGGCTTGGACTTCAGCGATATACTGTCGGCGGTTGACCTCAAAATCGGGGTCGTTGAGATATTCCTCGAGCTGCTGCTTCAGATTGACAGGCGCGTGCTTGAGCTTGGGCACTTCGACCCGCGTGAGGTGCTCGTACTGCCGCGCTAGCCTCAGGTAGCTCACAACGAAGTCAGTCTGTTTCGCAAACTGGCGGTATATCTCCATGGCCCTCTCCGCGTCAGGCTTTGAGAGCTCGAAGAAGCACCCTGGCAGCGTCAGCAGCGATCAGGATAGGTGGTTTGAGGTCTCGTACCTAGAATGTTGATCATAGCTTGGTTGAGTGATTGGAACAGCGCTAGCAGATCGAGAACGAGAAGCCTAAAGGCCGTGGTCGTCACCTCAAAGGATGATTGATCCTCCACAATCTAGGGTCCGTCAGTCTATATCGTGCATCGCCAGAGAGGTCCACTTACGTCGCATTTCAGCAAGGCTGAAACCTGACGCTGCAGAGATTCGGTCTCCCTTAACAGACCCTTGTCCACAGTCATCTTTTCCAGCCGTGTTTCTTTCACTCGGACCCAGTCGCATTTAGTGTCCCGATATGCCTTCGCCCTCTCTTGAAGGTAATTGGCATATACGCGGATATTCCGACCCTGTGTTTGTGCTTTGCGGTATTAGCGATGATAAGACCGGATTTGATACTGTGTTATTGACTGACCATCTGTGATAGTGGTGATGCTCAATAGGTTCCTGTGTTCCGACAGGTATGCGAGCGTAGCGTCTGGAGAGCCTTCTCTGATCATGAGGTGTATTGTGATCAAGCTCTTGAAGACCACGGTCCAGGTAGAGTCGCGCAAACGGAACTGAAGCGACCGGAAGACTTCTGCCACACCAGCCTCGCCGGAATGCGTCGCAACGAGGATGTGCTCGATATATTTCGTCTTGGGAGGCGCCGCCTGGTCATTTTTGTCAGCGCATACGCGTTGGCTGATCGGGGATGGCGTCCCCGAGCGGGCAGTAGAAGAGTCAGATGTATACCTTGATCTTGGTAGCGCCCTTGACGGACTTCTCGAAAGAGCTCGACATGACGAAAACTTGTCGCTACAAGCTAATAGTACTTCGAGGCTACGACAGCAACAGGATCCTTGCCGTATCAGCCAGCCGCTGGCGAATGCCGGTTATCTCGGTGGTTTGTCCACGCCTCGATTGGGACGGGACTGTTTTCCGACGCAGTCAGGCTACAGCGGGGAAGACGTCGGAGGAGGTCAATCGTGGAAGCCAAGTTGGCCTGGAGAAATGGCAGGATGTGTCAAAACGTCGGCTCCGACAGACCGCAAGTCGTTGTAGAGGTGCGTGTTGAGCTCTCTGCGCTGTAACAATGCCGTGGTGACGATTGTGATGCCCAGCAACCTGGGGAAATTGGCTCCTTCAGATGCAAGGGTGGGGTGTTCGGATGGGGCCGTCAACTGTGCACAAAAGCCATGACACAAGGAGGGAGGGTGTCGTCGGATAGTAATGATGCAAATTAATGTCGTGTCGCACGTTTTGCGCCGCTAAGTGGTGTTTTTGGAAGAGAAGCTGGGCTAGGCTGGGCAGCAGTTCGGATTCATGAATGTCGGCCACGTCGCCGAGGAGGCTGGTGCTGGCAGGCACGAGTTGACGTGGTTGGCGTGATGGGCACTCGACTCGCTCGATGTAGCTCAAGAGAGAACAAGGATCCATCCGGTTTGCTGGGCGGGCTTGCGGTCCGCCCGGGCACCGGGGGTCTGTCATTGCCCGCTCGTGGATAGCTGCCCAGCAATCAGGCTCCCGACATCATTGGAGTGTCGCATTCCAGGCACCCCCCGCTAAGACCCCACTGTCTTTGGGGGTGACATGCTCGATGAGCTGCCACCTATGAAGTAATCATCTGCGCTCACCGGGAAGTCTCCTGCTGCAAGTTCATGGCACAGCTCTTTCTCAGTTCGCTATGACACCCCCCCGAGGCAACCATTGATTGAAGAAAATCCAAGACATCGCCAGCAGTGATTCAGTACGAGTATCATGACCTCACCGGTTGCAGACATTCTGGAACTTCATTTCAGCTAGTGCTGCCTAAGTGAACCACATCGAACACGGGAAGCATGCACGCCATTTGGATGCACTGTGATGTTTGATCAAGGTTAAAGATTAGCCACCCAGTCAGCATGTAGTAGGCAACGAAGTGCTTTCAGAAGTAATCCGAGGGGGGGGGATTGTAGAGTTCAAATTGTCATGTACATTAACCTAGGTACCTTATTCCTTGACAGGGAATGGAAATATGATCGAGATACCGGAGCAGATTATTTGCCAAGCACTTGCTAGGCACCAACCTTCGTTCTATACATGTGCCCTTCCCTTTTGTCTTCCTCCAATTCGGTTCAAAATCAGAATGGCCTTTCATCGCGTCCGATGCAGTAACAAGGTCGTGGCCGAACGCCTAGATCATGGCCTCCCCGCCCTTCCCAACTCTGCCCTGAAGCTCCCGAAGGAGAGAGCTCGGAAGTTCCAGACGGGTTGGCAGCATCATTTATCCACGGAGGTCTTCATCATCTGCGATACGATTAGTTTGAGGCCTTCAATGGTGATGCAGATGGGTTGCGCGCGAGAAAACGTACACTTGATTGAATTGGAGAAATCATAAGGAGAAAAAAAAGAAACCGAGAAAGCGCCAGCGCCGTAGCACACTTTTATGGAGGTCGCGCCTGGTGGGGCGGATTGCCTGGTAAGCCTGGGTACGTACCGACAGACCTTACTCCAAGTTCCATTGACAGCAGGTCACGTGTTGGTCGTGTTCGAATGCTCTTATTGACCGGCTTCAAGATTGAAGTGCATACAACGAATTTTCGGTATAGACGTAGATTGAGTCGTCGTTCCTGTATAAATCACTCGCAGGTTTGCAGAGCACTAGACTTGCTGTGGATGTCACACCTGGCAGTGGTGCGTTGACGGTGGCCATCGAGGAAGTCATATTGAGAGAACCAGCACATACAGACGCAGTGAAAGCCCAGCCTAACGTTCAGCAGACCTTCGACACTGAATGCTTTGTACTTTTTCGATGCTATAAGTGCAAAACCTTGACGCCGTCGCTACATACCCCCATGCGCTAAAGCAAAGCTCGCAATTTCTCATCTGTTCTATTTCAGGATCAATAGGCATCCACATCCATCTTCTGTGATGTCTGTCCTGAGGCGGCCACCTGCGCTGCCTCTGTCGTCGCCAAATCTTCTGCGCCCTTTTCATCCTCAATGAAGACACCTAGCCCTGAGAAAGCCTCGAACATGGCTCGTGTCAAATACTCTTCAGCACTGTACCCGCCGACGACAATGTCACTTCTCATGCGTGCTGCGTCAACCCAATCGTTGCTGTAGTCGTCGAGCGGGCCTAATTCGTATCGTTGCAAAGAAAGATTCATGCCTCCAAATGGATCGTAAGGCCCTTCGTCGACGTAAACGGGCTTCTCCTTCTTCTTGAGACCACGAATCGACATGGCTGAGGTTGCATCCGTGAGAGACGAACGAGCTGCATCCAGTCTGCCCTGACCTCGCTTCTTGAGGACAATCTTCTCCATTGTTGCGCGAGCTTGCCCAATGTTTCCGCTGGCGAGGCCGTCTAGGACATCTTCTCTAGCGCGCGCCTCCCGCGCCTTCTCCTCTGCATCTTCGCGTGCGGCTTCCAGCCTGCGGCGACGGGCCGCTTCCTTTTCTTCGCGCTCGCGGCTGGTCCGTTGAGCCTCTGATTCCTTGGCTAGGCGCCTGCGTTCTTCAATCTCGCTCTTGTGTTGCGCCTCCCAGTCCTGTAGTTGTGCTTCCGCACGTGCCTTCTCGTTTGGTTGTCCATTGAGCAAGTCGAACGTCAAAGACTCTACTTGCTCGAGATATGCATTGAAGTCTTCGAGAGACTCAAAGTCGGGCTCTTCCTTGTTAAATACAGCGTGGACACGGCGGCGAACATCGACTTCGCGTTCAACGGTCAGGTCGCCGAACCATGCCGCTTTGAACGCCTTTTTTCGGAGTGTTTTCGTGCACCCAGCGTACGGGCATTGTGCAGGGCCATCGGCGAATAGACGAGCAACGCAGTTGGCGCACATAGGATGATAGCATTCGGGATTGATCAGAAACTCGAGGTCTCGGTTAAGGTAGCGCATCGTTTTGCAGACAGGACAAACGTCGGTGCTGGGGGAAGGGGGGTTTCCTTTACGAGACGCCATGACGGACGTGCTTGGATGTGGCACACCAGGGAGGATCTTTGCGTGTGAGCTCGCGCTTTTGGCTGTCGCGCAGCTGTAGTCGTGCGTGTAGCCTCCAGAAGATGATTATCGCAGCATATATTCGTGAGAAGAATAGAAAGAAAGGTTGCGTGCTAGAAGAAATCAAAAGACGGCTTGTTGAGCAATTAGCCCAGGGACCGAGGTCTGCATGATGCATTCCGAAGGACTCTGGAATCAGGGTAGCTTCTTAGATAAGCCATCGTTATCGCGAGTGTTCGTTTAGCGTGCAGCAGGGGGCGAAGCTACCCCTCCAAAAGTCGCATCAGCGTCACCCATCGCATTCTATGCACTTCTCCAGAACAAATAGCAGATCAACATTCTAGTCACCATGCGTAAGGCTTGCCGTTCGACTAGAGATATTGAATTTGGTCAAGAAGAGCTAATAATAATGAACTGATAGGCTTCAGGGCACCAAAGACGGACGAAGAGAGAGCTGCTCGCGAAAAGCAGAACGCGGAGCAGGCGGCCTTGCCATACAAATGGTTCCAGCAGCTTGAGACTTTGCAAGTCGAATTCGATGTCCCTCTCAATTATAAGGCCAAGGATTTGGTCATTGATTTCAAACGTACATCCTTCAAGGCTGGCATAAAGGGCCAGACACTCCTCATCGATGTGCGTAGATCTCGTCATAACTTGTACTTTTCTACGCGATCAAACTTGTGACGAAAGCCGCAGTCGTTTGGACACCACTAACAGAAATCGGTGGATAGGGCGACTTCCCTCATCCTATTCGTGTTGATGAGTCAACATGGGGCATGACTACCAACGCCGCGAAAGACGCCAAGACTGTTACAATCCACCTCGACAAGACGAACAAGATGGAGTGGTGGGCCAATATTGTGACCAACCAGCCCTCCGTTGACCTCACGATGATTGAACCTGAAGAAACATCCCTCAGCGACATGACCGAGGGCTCAACCCGTGCAATGGCCGAAAAGATGATGTGGGAGAGCACATTGACGCCTGAGCAAAAGCAGAAGAACAAGCAAGAGGAGAACATGAAGCGTCTTGCAGAGCTGCAAAAGCAGACTGGCTTGGACTTTTCCCAGGCCGAGATCAACCACGGCTAAGGAAATACATGTAGAAGGTGTCAGGAGTGTAACGAAACGACCATACCATTGGAATGGCCCCTGGTATCGGGGGTACGACGTCAGAGAAACCCTGTGCAAGCATTTATCTTGGAGCCTTGAGGGGTTGGGAAGCAAAGTGATGTGCAGCCCAATAATTCCAAACGCATGCATGAACGCTCCCTTAGGGGTGTTCATCCAAGCTTCTGATCTCAAGATCCGTAAATAGTCACGAATATAAGGGTATCACACAAGCACGACAGACAGAAGGGCGCGAACGCCGATAGTGAAGACGACTTCGATTGATGGAACCCATCTGCAACATTACCTATGCAACAGTATCGTTCAGTTTCTATTGCTTCGAGAGACGGGCAGCTCTGAATCTGCTCATCTTTTGACCACCATCAGCTTCATCGAGGGGCTGAATAGGGGATTCATCTTCTTGCAGGAAGCCGCCGTGCTTTTGGATGAAGTTACGGCGTTTCTGGTGGTATTCGTCGGCGAGATCCTGGTCCATGAAGTCGTCGTTGTACTCCTCTCCAGCTCTGGTGGAGGTTGATTCACGCTCGAGGACAGACTCCGCAATCGTCTTCCCCAGGGGCCCTGTCGGAGCTGTGGGCCTGTCCTGGTCCAGGAATCGAACAGGAACATCGAGTGGTCCCTTGGGCACGGGTGACTCGCCCGCTGTTGCCGCTTCGACTCGATTCTTCTTGAAGCGGGATGCTTTACGAACTGGCTCGGAGGTTTGTTCTGGACGTTGCGACGGACCGCTTCTTTCCACAATGTCGCTGAGGGGCTCAACGAGTGGCCTCGCCGGTTCTGACGATGTTTTTGAGGCCGATGGAACGTCGTCGGGGGCGATATCCAGATCCGCGGCAAATCGTACACTCTTCTTCTCATCTGCGCCATCATCCACAACCGACGACTTCAGGCTGGAAGCGCGTGGAGAGACAGCGGTTTCCGTGGGCGGAGCTTCTGAGGATGGTTGAGGCTCTTGTTGAATTGTGATGCGGCCCAGTCCTTCTGGCTCGTTGTCGTCAGAATCAGTATCCTGTTCAGCCAACTGTTCAGTGAATCTGGACTTGATGCCAAGGCGCTTCTCGAGCTCCAACATCCGCTGGCGATAATCGTTATCAATAACGCTGCCAATAGAGCGACCGTATTTATCTTCTTCGTCGTCTTCCTCTTCATCCTCCTCAGAATACTCCTCGTCGAAGCCTTCGTCATCGTCTGTGGCTTCTTCCAGGGTCAATTCAGCGACAACGGCGCCTACCTCACCCATGCCGTACTTGAGCATCTCTCGTCGTAAAAAGGCGTCTTCTTCCGACTCATCTTCAGGAACGACGGCTTCTGAACGGGCCAGTTGCTCTTGATCCTTGGCGGTTTGCATGATCTGTTCGACGCGGACAGCTGTTCTGGACTTCTCTGTTTCCTCTCCAGCTTTGGTATCCTCTGTGAATGAGACGCTCTTCTTCGTGCCACCATCGTTGAGGCCTTCACTTGACGAGGGTCCACCAACAGATTCAAGGTGCTTTTTCGCTAGTGGGGCTTGCGTTGTTGGTGCTCTTTGCGCTGGAGCCTTTGGCGATACCTTTTGGGTTGCTATTGCTTCAGATTTGGGCTCCACTGGAGCACTCTGAGGGATCTGTTCAGGTGCCGGACCTCCATTTGGTATATCTTTGATGCCGGCCTTCTTCAGGAGCTCTTCCAGTTGGGTTTGCGCGTCTCCAGGCTTCTGCACGCGAGATGAGATAACCTGGCCGTCTTCATCAAGTTCCTCGATGATCTCTGACATTGGCAGGCCCTCCTCATCCCGCATGTCAGGGTCGGTGATGATTGATGCCGCAGCATGTTTCTCTTCGGCGATTTCCAGCTGCTTCTCCAGGGTTTCGAGGTTCTTCGTGACGTAGTCGATCCGTCGTGAAAGAACATTGACGATCTGATCAGCAGGTTTGATTCCGACATTGCCGAAAATTTCATCGAGTTCCTTCCGATCTATGACATCGCTCTTGAACTCGGCCCGTATCCTAGCGAGATCTTTCTGAGTGACTGGTTTGGGGGCTGACTCTATCTCGTCTTTGAGAGTCTCATACTCGGCGTCCCATCGTCGCCAGTGTTGAAGTCCTTTCCGCAGCTTGGCGACGTTTTCGTCGAGCTGCGCTCGATGTCGCTCCAGGTCTTGCAGACTGTCCTTCATAGTTGTACTGTCAAGAACGTCCCAATGTCGATGCAAAAGCCAACAGAAAATGCAATCACTTGGACAAATTTTGATGAAAGACCTGAATCATTAAGTATGTGACTAGCGGGGCGACGGGTAAATGCAACTATTGCTAGACCCACAATACGATCGATCCTGTCACGCCAGTTCGTCAAGTGATAGTCATCTTGCACACGTACATCAGCCCAGTCTGAGATGACAGTCCATCCTTTGCTTCCTCCCACGTCGGCAACTTTCACGTGTTTCCGACTCGCGAGGGTTGATCGGAACTGGTTCAGTGTGTTCGCGCAGGACGATTCCACCTCGGCGAGCGTTAGGGTTTCAAGAGTGCCGGCGTTTCCGAGACACGGACTTCGCTACCCTTAGATGCCGTACCGTGTGTGAGTCGGGAGAGTTCCTCCGAGGTCTGCTACACGATCCTTCTGGAGCAAGTGGGTTTTGGCCGAAGTCTGCTCGGCGTGGCTTTTCGAGGACCCGTCCTGCCGTAACTATCCGAACTCCGTGAGGACTAGTCGCTTGGTGACTGATCTCTCATCGAATACCCATTCATCATGTTGACCGTTGTGGGCTGCGATACCTTTCCAGTTTAAAAACTAAGCCTAGTTTTTCTCCCCTGCTGCCTTACGTCGCTTACCACCATGTACCTACCTTACATTACCGTACTACCTTAGGTGCCTTATTATGGATGCCCAGCCCTGACGAAAGTCACAGCACCAGCCGGTACTTCAGCAGCTCACCTTACCCTTCCGACAAATAGCTTCATGATCGATGATCGATTACGTCAGCCGCGCGATGGGTCAAGCTTGACTTTGCGACATGTGAATTCAGGGACGCATCAAAGTCAGCGCTCTAGTTTCTCTTCATTCTCAATCTATCCTCAGTCTTACACACCCGTCGGTTTTTGGGCCTCTTCTCACCGCCAGTCCTGTCCCCCAAAATCCCATAATTCCATCTCTTTGACATGCAAAGCGTGTAACGTAGCTCGCCATGAACCAACCCAGACGCGATCGCCCTGCCAAAGGTATCAGGCAAGCTTGCGACTCCTGCCATGCCAAAAAGATTCGATGCATCCGAGCACCGGGGTCGACACCAAAGCCATGCGAACGATGCGTGCGGGAACACATTGAATGCGTCTTCAGCCCGGCATTGAAGACTGGAAGGCCCAAAAAAGAAAAGCCTGCCATTGCTGGTCACCGCGAGAATAGCAATGAACCGTCAACAGCGCCTCTGAAGCCCGTTGTATTCAGGGCGATGACCCCCATCACTCCTTCCACGACCCAGGCGAGTCACGACAGCGTGGACGCTACTCCTCGGTATCCGCTGGTCGACACCGCGGCGGCAGATGACAGCTACGATGTGGGCCAGGACCAGGACCAGGAAGATGAAAGGACCCTGGAGGAGCTGTTACCAAATCTCAGGGGCACACACGACGCTCAAAGCGTTGTTCTTGCTAAGCTTGAGCGCATGTCAGCTCTGCAGCAACAGCTTCTGAGTAAAAGAAGAATCCTTACGCCTCTGTTCTCACAACGACCTCCTCCGGGTGTAGCCTTGCGTTCGGACACCCTCCATGAGCTCCTAGACGTTGCGCGAAAGGTTTCCAACATGCATGTCTGGCTCATGATGGCCGCCGAACGATTTTCCTGGCGCAACCGAATCATGCACAGCATGACCGACGACACATCTTGCATGATGCTGGTACTGCCGGCTATGTTCGTTCTCGATGTCTTCATCGAAACCCTACGATTGGTCTTTCCCTTACCCGACGAGCCTTCAAATGCACAACTTGCAACGCAGCAAATGACTGCCGAGGATGCGCAAGGCATGGGGCTGCCGGATCCCAGTCTGATCATCTACGTGTCGTCTTTGGCCTCCGACACAGCACTCGTCGACGACCTGATGAGCAGTCGATCGGAAGATGAATGCCGTAACCCTGTCTCCGAGTTTGTCCTCGTCAACATGGTTAAGGAACAACACGACAAGCAACGTCACGCGTGCGATGCCGTCAGCGCGACACTTCCCCGCAAACATTCTGCACCTGGGGCTCAGGAGTTGATGGCGGTGCTTCTGGCACAGTACTCTGCCAAGCTGGATCTTGTTCGAGGCGAGGTTTCCAGAGTTGAGACCATCGGAGAAGATACCCCAATGCATCACTCGGCGGTCGGGACAGTGTCAAGTAAATCCTGAAAATATCCAGTTTCGACCTCTTGGCCCTGCAGTTATCCTATTGCATTAAGTCGCATCGGTCCGGCTAGGTCCGGACCAGGGGTGATACACCCATCTCATCCTTCGTGTCGTACAATTTCGCCAGAAGGGGTTGGGTGATCTTGCACATGTGGTTTCAGCCCAAGCGATACTTTCCACGAAAGAGACATCCCGTAAGCAATCCCGACCACATGGTCCAGATGCCGTGTGCACCATCTATCATTCGCTGAGTCCAGATTGACAGCTCAGGTCTGCCGACCGCATGTTGCACCTCTGGATCAAATGCCTGGCACCTAAATCATTTCCCATCTCAGCCAACAAAGTCACCAATATCATTGCACTTATCTGGTGAGACTGTCAGTGTTACAACGGAAGTCCTATCCATTCTTCCAACTATTCCGCACTCATCTGCCTCTTCTCGGCTGGTTTAGTTTGCAATCGCGCGATTTGGTTTGTGTTTTACATGATCCTGTCCGACCTGACCTGCTTGTCTCTACATCACTGCAGGCTTTCGCAGGTTCGAAAAGCTGCGAAGCACCTGGGATTATAAGAAGAAAGAACATCTCATCAGCTTGACAACGTCTATTCCCCGATGTTCTACAGTCCACACCGTTGGTCTTGGTCAGCCTTCCGTCTCGCAGAGCTTCATGCACCGCCAAACTCATAACCCTTACCCAGCCATCACAAGCGATCTACGCCCACGTCCGACATGGAACCCCGATCCTATTCGGTCACAGCACGACCTGTAGCTAACATACCGGCCAGACCAATAGCCGTTGCGCCCCAAGATGCAAATGAGCTCCGGGTGGCTCATCAACAGATGTCTCACAAGCATCATCTGCCAAACGTAACCATATTTGCTACAGGAGGCACGATTGCGGCCACTGCAGCCTCTGCTGCTGTCACCATGGGCTACAAGTCTGGAGATCTCGGAATCGAAGCACTTATTGATGCTGCTCCGCAAATTCGAACGGTAGCCAATATTCAAGGTATTCAGGTCATGAATATCGATTCAACAGAGGTGACCGTGAAGGACCTGATAAGTCTGGCACGCCGAGCCCAACAAGAAGTTAGCAGTCCTCATTGTGACGGCCTCGTCATCACACACGGCACTGATACCCTAGAGGAGTCGGCCTTTTTCGTTGATCTTACCGTGCAAACCGACAAGCCGATTGTTTTCGTGGGCGCAATGCGGCCGGCAACCGTCATCAGTGCCGATGGTCCGCTGAACCTCCTGGAAGCCGTCACGCTCGCCGCTAGCCCCAAGGCCAGGGGTCGTGGTGTTCTCGTCACTCTCAACGACAGAATTGGCTCAGCCTTCCTAACGAGCAAGATGCACGCGAACTCGGTCGATGCCTTTCGCGCCTCGGAGGGCGGCTATCTTGGTTTCTTCTTCGACGTACAGCCTAGGTTCTTCTACGCGCCGTCTCTTCCGCTGGGCCGCCATTACTTTAGTGCTTTTGACTTGCCTGATGAGCTGCCGCAGGTCGAGATACTCTATTCGTACCAGGGGTTCAATCCGCGTCTCGCAGAGGCGGCCGTCAAGATGGGTGCCAAGGGCCTCGTGCTTGCTGGGCCAGGTTACGGAACCTGGAGGAAGGCAGGTCGGATGGAGAACGCCAGGTTGGTTGAGCAGTACAACACGCAAATTGTCACGGCATCGCAGAACGGCGACGGCTTCGCCATCTCGCAGGGAGGCAGGAATAACTACGGCGCTGGCCATTTGAATCCTCGCAAGGCAAGGATTATGCTGCAACTAGGACTGGCACAGGGCTACGACTCTGAGAAGCTGGAGAAACTGTTTTCCTTCGACTGCTGATGGAGGGCACCCTTGGAAGATTGTTGGTCCAAAGACCATTACTAAGTACCATAGTTGACTTTGGTCTCATAATAGCCCCTTCCTGATTACCTTAGATGGTAGCTCGTTCACCGACTGCATCGATTTGCACGACCGACTCGCGTTGGTCGTCTCCGCCAATCTCTCGAGATCGACCACGGAGCGTGCAAGTAATGAAAACTTGCTGAGCTTGGACAGCCTCGCCTCACCTGGTGACTCGGGGCAGATCCCCGTCCATCGAGCTCCCGGACACCGTGGGGGCCCGTGGGATGTATTGCTCTAGACGGTAGATGTGTCTCACCGCCAATATCTATGCACATATCGCTTCACGATGCCTTGTACTACCACATTCAGTGGAAATGAGCTGGCAGGCCAGAGATTTTCTTCATCCTCATGTCACACTGCACCTTTTCTTCAGAATTGAATGTCAATCGAATTTTCATCAACCCTTTTTTTGGGATAGCTCGCCATCGCTCCACTCGTCGGAATCCACCCACATTGTCCAAGACCCCGTTTTGGTAGCCGATCGGCTATCTTGATACTGGAGGACAGCCCAGACCCTATCTCCAGTGATCGCTGTCTTTTCATCGATCCTGCCAGAGCCACGACACTGACGTTCATTGCCTCCTTTTTTCTTGCGCGATAGCCCCGGCGTCTCTCCAATTTATTTCACGTTGTCTTGTGCCTATTTGCAATCGATTCTTTCTCTTGTTCCGACACACACCGTCATCATGCTCGCCTGGTAAGCAATGCAGTAACCCCCTTAGCCGCCCCTGTGCAGCTCACTTATGCGCCCGTCACTGACATCATCCAGGTACCAAGCTCGCCTGGCCGCGCGCCCACTGCTCACCCAGAGCATCACCACCGGCATCCTCTTTGCCACTGGTGACATTGTTGCCCAGCAGGCCATCGAGAAGAAGGGCACCAAGGGCCACGATCTTGCCCGCACAGGCCGCATGGCCCTCTACGGCGGCAGTACGTCGTCCCTGCGCCCCTGCGCCCCTGTCGACTCCTGCGCCAGTGCACATTCGCTGACCCTCTCGCCTATCTAGGTGTCTTCGGCCCCGTCGCCACGACCTGGTTCGGCTTCCTCGCGCGCAATGTCAACTTCCGCAGCACCGCTGCCACCACCATTGGCCGCGTCGCCACCGACCAGCTCGTCTTCGCCCCCGTCATGATTGGTGTCTTCCTCTCCTCCATGGCCACCCTCGAGGGCACCAGCCCCAAGGCCAAGCTTGAAAAGAGCTACTTTCCCGCGCTGACGGCCAACTGGATGGTTTGGCCCGCCGTCCAGGCCTTCAACTTTGCCCTGGTGCCTCTGCAGCACCGCCTGTTGTTCGTCAACGTGATCAGTATCGGGTGGAACTGTTTCCTCAGCGCGCTGAACAGCGCGAAATGAGGGCCGCCCCCAGTGTGACGTCCTCTTGGAGCAAAAGGACTAGCGTTGCTTCGGCGGAGCATGGGCTTTTGGTTGGTTTTGTATACATCTTATAGACAGCAGGCACACATGGCATGTGGATTGGCCCTGGGCATCATTTCTTTGGGTTTCGCCTCACAGCGGATCGAGCAGCGTCGACCGCCTTCAAAATTGTAATTGTCTGTCGTTTCCTCGCCATTTTGATCCTCTCGTTTCGTCTGGTTTGAGTATCTCTTGTCTAGGTGGCTTGAGACTTGCTGAGTGGAGCTGCTCGTGATCGGCTTTTTCAACAAGGACCTTACCAAATGGTGTTCCGCGGACGCAACTTGACTGGGACCTCGTTCACAAAGTATACGTTGTCGGGTGGTTACTCAAGGTTGCCAGCTCTGTGTTCTGACACAGCGCTGTCATGATGAACTGGAGCCCCTAATGATAACTTCAGACCCAAGCAGCGGGACTAAGGGTAAGTCCTTCTCAATACTGGCTTTACCACACTTTCACCTCGCAGTTCTGACTACCATCAAATGCTTGATTGTGCGGTGGGGGATCGACGAGCAACAACAATTCCTCCGTGCCGGAGTCAGGATCCTAGGATCATACCTGGCCATGATCCTAGACGCCCGGCACCGGTTGAAGAGTTCGTAAGATTGTATTGATTGTGATGAAATCGACCATGAGCTTAGGCTGGGGCGTTGATCAAAGGCCAATATCAAGTTTGTCTTTGTGAATGCTTGCAATCTACATGAAGTCCTCTTTCTCACAGACTGTCAGCAATTGGTGAGGTGGCCGAGTTGGTTATGGCGCCAGGTTAAGGTCTACCTTAACTAGATTTCCTGGTGGGGCAACCCGCGCGAGTTCGAGTCTCGTCCTCATCAATATCTTTTTGCCCTATTCGAGACGCCATTCTGAATTCGTCTATTGATGGTCAAGTTTTTGCAATGTGAGGGGCTATCCGACGTGGTGCTTACAGGAGGCTATGCATGTATTGCCTGAAGCCTGCATTGACTAATGCATGTTGATGTGGGAAGAACGGCTGTCAGTGACTGAAACGTTGCACCGCTTCTGTGGCTGGCACTCCACACCGGCGCTGGAGATGGTCGAAGCCAAGCAACAGGACGGTACGGCGAGGGGTAGCTCGTTCGTCAACCTCAACATTCCTTTCATACCAATGGACAGAATTCGAACTCCAAGTATTCACTGATAGTTGTCAACATTTGTTAAGATCAATTGCGATGATGGCGGCTCCTTCTCTGCTTGATCGCCTCAACACTGACGGCTTCGTCGTGGTCCCTTCCGCCCTGTCGCCAGACGAACTCGCCGAGCTCCGTCGGGCCGCCCAGGACACAACGGCTCTGGCCCGCGCCGGCATATGGCCTCACGTCCGCACTCTCCCGAAGCAATTCCCTCCCTGGCCCAAGTCGAGCCCGGACAACTTGCCCAAGGAAGGCATTTGGGGTGTCCAGGGAATGATGCACCCAGGCCTGCCCAACAGCGCGGTATACGTCAAGACGTACTTCTCTGATGCCGTCATTGAGCCTACGAAGGAGCTCCTCCAGTGCTCGGACGAGGATCTTGTGATGGAACTCTTCAACTTGTTGGTCCGACCAGACAGTGACTTTGAGCTGCGCTGGCACCGGGATGACATTCCCGCAACGGCGACCGCTGAAGAGGAGCTCGCCCGGCTCAACCAGCCGGCCTTCTCAGCGCAGTGGAACATGGCACTTTACGACGACGAGAGTCTCATCGTTGTCCCAGGTTCTCACAAGCGCGCCAGGACCGACGTCGAGAGATCCGCGGATCCCTTCGAAAAGGACATGCCGGAGCAGCTGTTGGTCAAGCTCAATGCCGGCGACGTTGTCTTCTACAACAACAATATCCTGCACCGTGGGGCCTACAAGTCCGGCAAGGAGCGCATGACGCTGCATGGAAGCGCTGGGCATGTCAAGGGTAGCTCGCTCAGAGCCCGCAATGTGCTGCAGCATGGGCTGAAGGACTGGGTTGATCGGGTCGATCTGAGCGCTCTCGGTGACAAGGAGAAGAAGCGAGCGGAGCACATGCGGGAGATGCTGGTCAAGATGGGCCAAGAGGCGGGCGAGGTCGGGTTTTCGCTCGATGGTTGAGGCTACCGGCTATCGGTGAGAGAGCCGAAACATGAGCGGGGGAAGCGCCGAATAACGGGGAATTGAATCTCGCAGCGTTTGTCTATCTGGCGGTGAGCGTGGTCATTGGTGCTAGATCCAAGCGGAGGCGGAGGTGAGGCGAGGCGTGATCACGAGATGAGGCTGGGCGCATGATGCAACGGACAGCCTCCGCTTACTTGAGTCTCTTGCACAGGCTGCTACAAACAGCTGAAGCGCGCACTCTAGATTCAATTGTGACGAAGCATTTCACTGTGCACCCGCAGACTACTGGAATATTCGCATTCTTCTATTGATCTTTCGGGTAGGCTTCAGTACATCGGACAGGTACCTCGCTCAACCCAGCTCGACAGCCCATTCGTGGATGCCTCAGGCGAAGTGGAGCCTCAAGTCGTGCATCTTTTCCCTGCGGCCAAATCCGGGTCTTTGAACAGCGGCAAACCACCATCGTCACGGCGCGAGGAGCATCAACTGCCTCGCAACCCCCCCTCTCCCCAGACCCGCCTCCCTCGTCCTCTCCAGGACTTGTGTATTAGGCGACGGACACACCATGTTGCCTTGTTCGGTGCGCCGCGTGGCCGCCGTCCCGCCGACCCCCCTCGTCTCATCCTTGAGCGCCTCTGCCCCTAGAGCCGCTGCCACCGTGGGCATCGCGAGGCCCATCCGCCACCAGCGACGATGGTCTTCTTCGAAACCTTCCAGCTCTGACAATGGTCCGAAAGATATCCCCGGCCAGTCTGCCGTGCCTGCATCGGCCTCTTCCCGGTCTGGCCAGAGCAAGACCACCGGCGAGAAGCGGAAACGAAAGAGCAAAGATAGCGCCGAGCGAAACGCCTCACAAAAGCTGCCGAGCGTCCCCAGCACTCAGCACCTGTCTCAAGAAGGTTTGTTTTGGACTGTCTATAGTCTGCCAAGTACCTCAGCTAACAGACAGCAGCTCTTGGCCTGTCGACCTTCTTCTCTCTCCACCGCCCGATTTCTGTCACACACAGCCTGCCCAAGTCGATTACCGAGGATGCCTTTGCCTCCATCTTCGCCTCACGCAACAGGGCGAATAATGCCGGCGACGTGATTTCGACCCTCTCGCGGACAGCCGACGAGCTCGACGGCGCCATGGCCAAGATGACCATTGCCGACCAGCCTGAACCCGATGCCCATGGCGACCCCGTGCGAAAGATCGACGTCCAGCACCACGATGGCTCCGAGTCCAGCGTCTACGTCCAGCTCAACTCCATGGCCGGCCAGTTCGTTCCTTTCCGCCCACCTCCCATTCCTCAGCCGCAGACTGCTGCCACGGCCAGTGAGGCTCAGGTCGAGGCTGCTGCCGAGGAGCTCCTCGACGACACGCCGCAACACCGCGTCTACAAGGCCCTCTTCACCATCGAAGAGTCGACCGACGCCGACGGCCAGGTCCGCGTTCTCGCTCACAGCCCTCGCATCGTCCAGGATGGTGCGCCCCGTAGCTTCCTCGAGCGCATGGCCAGGCGACAGATGCTCTTCGAGGAGGCGCAGGGCACCACCGACACCATGCACGCCATCAGCGTCAAGCGCCAGCGCAAGCTCAAGATGAAGAAGAAGAAGTACAAGAAGCTCCAGAAGCGCGACCGCAACCTGAGGCGGAAGCTAGATAGGACCTAGACGGGTTGGCGCGTCGTATATACGCAGGGACTTGCGGGTCTCTCTGGTCTGGTTCATGTTCTGGCTCTGGCTTTCTCACATACATCCGTCGAAGAAGAGGGGCGTGTCATAATTGGTGTTTTTTGGGGGGCAGGATGATTTGGGTGATTTAGACGTCTTTCCTCTTGGCTGCCTCATCGTGGGATTTGCATCTGCACTTCGCATTACATTTGGCTTTCATAGACCGCCACAGCTTGCATCAGCTTTCAGGCAGGCTTTCATCGGCTGTTCCTAAAGTTAAGACTCAAGTGTGATTGACTTTCTGCTTCCTCCCTTCTTGCTTGGATGTGGATGAGCCGAACCAGACTGGCAAGATCAGCAGAAGATGTACAACACGGGTGTATTACTAGTCCACATGAATTAAGACCTCACGGCTTGCCTTTTTGGTGAACCATCAGTGTTTCTACCATCAATAAAGTGCCTGCATGTTTCAGTGTCCATGTTCATCCCGGATGGAGGTTCGTCCACGTGAGCGGCTTATGTCATCGAGCCGACGTCAGTACGCCCGATAACGACAGCTGCTGTAACCAGCACGAGCATCCGCCATCGCCCGTTCCCCTCATACCTTCGACCAGCCTCCGGTTCTCATGACGAACCCATTACTTTACGGTCGGACCTTGTACTGCCTGCTTCCATAGGAGACAGTACTGGGGACAACGATGCTCGAGAATCCATAGCCTGCGAGACTTCGTACACCCCCAACCGTACCCAATACTACCGTATCACCTCCACGATGGCCGAATCCAATCCTATGACGGCTCTGCAGGCCGATCTGGCTCGATTCAGGAAGGCGTCGCTGTATTCAGCTGTTGAAGACGCGGACAGATTACTCGAAATGCTCGTGCAAGCTAGGGAACAGGTTGCTGGAGGTTAGCCAAAGCCTCCCCGGAACCCCGCCATGCTCAAGTCCTGACCTAGATAGCTACCGACCCCCATCGCGCGAGCTTAACCATGACCAAACTCCAGAACCCAATAAATGCTCGGTTTGACGCAATAAACAATGATCTGAAGGAGGTCTCAAAAGGCCAAAAGGTGTTCGGCAAGTCACTAGACAAGGCAAGCTCGCGTCCAGGTCTCGGTGTTCTGGTCCGGCAGCTACTGACATGCCTTCGTACAGAACTTCCCACTCCGTCAGCTACCTACCGAGCACGATGCGATGGCGACACATCCGGAACTTATCAATAGAGCTATCGCAATGCATATGCTCCGTGAAGGCCAGTTCAGCGTCGCTTCGACCTTCCTCCGCGAGACGCACGAGCACCCGCTACCGCGGTCAACCACGTCCACCACGAACGCAGCTCCCGACATCCAATCCTTACAGTCTCAAGAACTGCAGGAGAAGTTCGCCAACATGTACAGCATCCTCAATGAGCTCAAGAGGCGGAATCTCGTTCCAGCCATAAATTGGGCACACCAGAACAGCGCCGAGCTCGAAGCGCGCGGGTCCAATCTTGAATTCGAGCTCACGAAGCTTCAGTTTCTTTGGCTGTTCAAAGGCCCAGAAGTAAACGGTCTCCCAGATGACGACAGGAACGGTCGCAACGGTGCATTGGCACATGCCCAAGCCCACTTTGCCCGCTTCCAAGCCCGTCACCGTCCCGATATCCAGCGTTTGACATGCTCCCTACTCTACGCACCCAACCTCGCCACGTCACCTTACGCATCCTTATTCGCCCCCGCAAACACAATATTTGACGATGTGGCCACTTCTTTCACACGCGAGTTCTGCTCTCTTCTGGGACTCTCAGCCGAGTCACCCCTCTACCTGGCAGCGACAGCCGGCTCCATCGCCCTACCTCAGTTGCTCAAGTACACAAACTACGTCATGGCCAGCCGCACCGAGTGGACGACCGAGAATGAGCTCGCTTTCGAGACGCCTCTCCCCCGGTCCATGGTCTACCACCCCATCTTCGTCTGTCCCGTCTCCAAAGAACAGAGCACGGAACAGAACCCGCCTATGCTTCTCCCCTGCGGCCACGTGATCTGTAAGGAGAGCCTCCACCGCCTGGCCAAGGGCTCCCGCTTCAAGTGCCCCTACTGCCCCTCCGAGGGCCACATCCGCGACGCCCGTGAGATCTCGCTTTAGGAAGACGGCCTTCACGTCAAGGCGCCGGAACCCGGCTTGGTAGAATCGCCTGAACCTGTCCCAACAGAATCTCCGGTATCGTATGGCACATGGGCCGAGCCGCTGAACGCACCCTTGCAAGACATGGCGGACCGTCAGAACGCGCGGGCCGCGATGAGGGCGGACCTGGGATGGTCGCCGCCCCCTCTCGCGGATATTTTAGCGCCTGCGAGTTCGTCGCCGCTGGCCGAGAACGCAGACCGTCGGTCATTGCCTCTCATTCCGCGCAGCGGTATACCTTTACCCGAGCCACCCGTGTAGACCCTCGCCGTGGCTGTGGATGCCTCTTCGACGATGGGTCTGCTCTGGTGGCCAAGAAACTCGCCTTCTCCTCCTCGGAGGCCTCCTGGTTCGGCCGAGCCTACCACCACCGGCTCGACGGTAGGTGAGGTTCTTGTACACCTCTCAGATTATGTCCAGTGAGCCGTCAATGGGGACTTGTAGTGTGGGAAGGCCGGATCGTGGGGAAGTTTTCGTCTTTACACGATACTCAACAAACGCCTCAAGCGTGAACGGGAATAATCAGAAAGATATGGGACGACAGCGTCCCCTGTGAATGCTTCACTCCATCGAGATGAAGTTGTCCAGCATGTCTAGCAAGCACTTAGGCAAGAATTGTAAATTGTCACGAAGCCAATCAGTACTCCTGCATATTCATATGCACAACGCAATGAAGTCCTACCACGAAGCTGGAAGCGAGCATGCGTACTCCGGTCCAATACTGAAACTGCAGTGCAGCTCTACAGAAGCTGGATAGAATACGGCGCCGCATGGCCAACTTTGTCGGTATGGAAATGAGTGAACCTTGCCGAGGAGCGCAGGTTCCAGCCCCGTCCATCACATGACAGGTTGCCGGGACACTGGGTTAACGTGTGAATATACAATTTCCATAATTTCAATTCTTTATCCTAGCTGTGGCACACGCACAAACTATACGTAGAAGTGAAATCCAATCGAACCAGAACGCCGTCCTCCTCTTCCCACTCCCATAGCATTGGAGTCAAGGGAATGTGATGTGTGAGGCGCTGCCAACGCCAAGTATGACCTGGTAGACTAAAAAGGAAAATGTCGAGTCTGCGAGTAAAAAAAAAAACACAATGCGGACAAAGGGTGACAAATAGATCATCGATCGGTTAGATGATGGTGGGGAATCTCAAGGAGAACAATGAAGCTGTGTTGAGTATGCAGCTCTCTAAACCACGTCCAAGCCACACCCTGAGCATCGAGCCAGGGCGGGCGGGCGAATGGTGTTTCGTTAATCGTTTCTTTATACGGGAGTTTTGTTGTTTTGTAGTCTTGACTCAGTACTCTCTGTGCGCAAGATGGAATAGTCCAGCCGATCCATCCTCTAGTCAATGGTCATCCTGCTCGCCATCTGGGGCTTGACATCTTGCATGCTGACAGAGTTGAGGTCAGTAGCCTTCTCAGCTTCACGCGACTTGAGCAGATGAGTCTTCAGGCCAGCACCGAAGTTATTCATGCAGATGATAGCGTTGGCAATGGTCAGGATGATGAGGAGGATAGTGATGACGGTGAAAGTAGTCAGGGACTTGCGAACGTTCATGTAGTGTTGCTGGTAGCCGGGCTGGTAGATGCGGACGAGTTTAAAGACAAAGTAGCTGAGGGCACCGAGGTAAAGGACAATGACAGCGATCATGCCGGGCTTGTTCTCGCGGCGGGTGAAGTAGGCAGCGCTGATGAGGATCGCAACGGTGACAGGAATAGCGGCGGCGGTCAGGGCGTATTCGACGATTTCAATGTCGCCGACGATGACGAGGAACTGGACAGTGAACCCGAGGAAGAAGAAGAAGTCGAACTTCAGGAGCGCAATGTAGATCTGGTAGTAGAGGAAGCGTTGCTTCATGCGATAGTCGGCGCCGATGGTCTTCAGGATATCCCAGGCGAACACCTGGTACAGCTTCCAGGCGACAAAGCCCATGAGAACGGTGCCGAGAGAGAAGATGCAGGGGATGGCGACAAGGTAGGGCCTGATGTCCTCCCAGACGCTCTCGTGGCCAATCCTCAGGCCGCCGCCGACACGCAGCTCTTCGACGGCGATCTGAATCTGTTCAATCTGGATGGCCGTGTACACCATCAGGGCGAGGTTGGCAATGCAGACTCCAATGATCTGAATAGTGTTCTTGGCGCGGAGGGCATCCCAAACGAGAACGAGCTCGTAGAGGAAACCGAAAATGAAGAGAGCCAGGAACGTTGGGATGGTACGGCGCTGGGATTCGGTGGCAGGATTGTCGTCACTGGTGAGGCTGAACTGAAAGGTTGCGAAGACGTATCTAGAATGCACTGTCAACAAAGGAGGTCGGGTGAGGACTCATCAGCGGGACACATACGCTTCAAAGACCAAACAGATGATGGCCTGCAGCAGAGTGACGAGGAAGAAGGCTCGGGGCCATTTCGACGACATGAAAGAGAACCAACCACCCTTGGTGCTTTTGGGGCTTGAGCCGTTCATTGTCGAGGGTGCGAGTCCTTCGCGGTAGGCGTAGCCTTGGTTGTAGTCCTGGTTGAACGTGGGCTGCGGAGGTGGGATAGATGCGGCCGGCATGGAGTGTGGCGGTTGATGGTAGACAGGCTGCTGCGGAGCATAGGCTGGCTGTTGGGCGAGAGCGGACTGTGGGTATGACGATGGCTGGTAGTGTTGGTCGTACTGGGGTTGATCGAATTGCTGCTCGTACCCTGCGTGCGTTGGGTCGCTCCCGAGCAGCGAGTGACGAGATTCTAGTCTCTGAGCCACGGTGGCGGTGTTGAACGACTCCTCGTAGGAGTCGCGGCGAGATGAAGATGGGGTTGTTGCCCGGTTAGGCTGAAGAATGGAATGGCAGCTGATTCGGGCAGTCGAGGCGTCGGTTGCAGAGGCAATGACGAAAAGTCGGGAAAGCGAGCGTGGAGGTGTACAGATTCTCTTGTCGGAATGAAAAATCCCCTTCTTGTGGTTTGTTGAATGAAATCGCCGTCGGGGCGTTGCGGCGTCGTCGTTGTCGATGGAAAGAACGCACTGTTGATGTTGGTGGGAGGATGAGAAAGGTGAAGCGTCGTACGGCTGAAACACAAGGGAGCCCCGAGTAGTTTGGGGTCTGCGACGGGTTACGGCTTTGAGGGAGGGGAGTGAGGAGCGGCAGGAGTGGACGGGCAGTGGCAGGCGACAGACAGGCAGGTGAAAAAGGGATGCGAGGCCAGAACGAGCCAGGAGGGAAGGCCTGGCCTGGGGGTCGTGTGGGCCTTGGGGGCAATTTAGCCCGGCCTCTGCCGCCAATCCAACGTTAGGTGAAGAAAGGTTGAGGGGCAAGGGCCAGAACAGGGAAGGGCCAGGGGGTGGTGGGGTGAGCCTGCCGCAGCCTGGCATGCCCGCCCGCCCACCTTGTGCAGCTCGCCCAGACCAGTGGGAATTTTCTTCTCTCACGTTTCCACCGTCTCGTATTGCTCGGGGAACTGCCGCCTTCAATACCAGCTTGCGATCCAAGCAACATGTCGAGTCTCGCGACCATCCATTTGCTGAGACGACAGGCCGACACCGCAAAACCCCTGGGTTTGCGAATGTCATTTGAGTCCTTCCTTGTGGACATTTCCATGTGAACAACTCGATCGGGAAAGACCCGTTCTCGCCTCCGTTTCGACTCGGCCCAGGTACGTGATGGAACGCAGCAAATAAACCTACTTTGTGTGTCAGACATCTCTTTGTCTTCTCGACTGCGCTCGTCAGCTCGTCCAGGCCCGAATCATGTTGCCAAGCGACCACAGGAATTCTGCACCGTCAGAGCCACATCGCACCTCAGACATCAGTGCACCCCAAGCTGGTGCGGTGCTATCCATCAAAGAACAATTCACAATGCAATCAGAAGCCACTACCCCAGCCTCCTTGACTGCCGTAGGGCTGTGCATCACTAGTTTGTGGACAGCCAAGGCACCCTGACACCCAAGAATAGCACCGCCTCGCTCTAGTCCATGGACTGCAGGGACCTCAATGCACACCTAAACTTTTGTGCTTGCACTATCAATGTCGATCTTCCGGTGACATACAGCCCACCACAACCCGACGCGCAAAGACATCATCAGGACTCTGGTGGTGGTCTAGAAGGTTGGATCTGCAACCCACCATTAAGAACCAGGTCATGCTATTCAGGTGGCACCTGCACGATGAACAAGCTCGAACAGGACGCGACCTGATCCTGCAGGCTCACATCTGAAGATCGTCAGTGTCGCGGATGCTGGTCACCCTTTGATCGAACCAGTTCGCTCCAGCCCAACGTTACCTGCCTTAGCTATCGTCGCTTAGACCAGACAACAATCAAGGAAGGATGCCTGCCCGGGTGTGTTGACGACGAAGTGGCATTATACCGACATCATGAGCCTTTCCATGAGACGGAAAGGCGCAGTAGCTCACTAGTGTTCCGCACAGCAATCCTCTGAGAGAGAGAGAGAAGTCATGCAGATGCAAAGATAGCGGGGGTCGAGGTTGCATATGCTTCTTTCCTCCGACTACCTTGCGTAAGGTAGATAACTCCTCACTGCCACCGAACCAACGATGCAGTACAGTGAGCTAGGAGATGCTGTGTCTGCTTAACGAGGCAATCGTTGCCGGCATGTGCCAAAAGGTCCCGCCCGATTTGTGTCCAATGTCACGGTGTGCCTGAACGTAATTAACAGCATCCGAGACAGCAACTAGGTCCACTCCAACTCTATCTGGCCGCACTGCATCACAAAGGAGAGTATAGGTGTCGCCCAACGGCAGGACAACACTCGCGACATCCCGGAATTGAGCTGCTGACGATGTCTTCTCTTCTCGGCCCTTATTCAGGGACGAGCCAGTGTCAAGAAGCGCCCAGAGACCTTAAGAGGGTCGGTTCTCAATTTAGGAATCCACATGGGCGGAAGCCAGACAACACGTCACTGTCTTGGTCGTTTGTGGGCATCTTCATCAAGCATCCTCATAGAATGTTGGCTTATGAACCATTGCAGGAGCATCCCGGCATCCCCGAGTTTTGTTTTGTATTATGATGATGCCCCGTTACCCATCATGACCAGCTCAACTATGCATGTGATTGAGGTGGAATGTCAATGAAACGCCTTGAACAAATCAATGTGATCGCGAAGTCGGGGATGGGGAAGAATGTGTGTCAAGTGAAGCAAAGCGGGAAAAGGCGCGTGAGAAGATGGTACCAGATCAACTAAGGTTCGCCATCCTGCACAACGGTAGCATCATCATCATCATCTCGCGTGACTATGGTCGGCCTCTCGATGGACACGTGCGGGATTTCCTTCCGCGGGATCCAGAAGAGCTGCAGAGCGCCCAAAACGCCGACCAGGGCGCAGCTGAACCACGCGACGGCCGAGCCGCCGGCACTATACAAGAGACCGACCATGGGCGGAGACACCGTCCTTGCGGCGCAGCAGGCGCTCATGGCGAGGCCGTTGACGCGGCCCAGTACGAGGGGCGAGGGTGTGGCATCCTTGAGCAGGATGAGGGCCGCAGGCACGGAGATGATGCCGAAGAAGGCCTGCAGGAGGAGCGATCCGATGATACCTGCAGAGGTGAGATTGGGGACAGCGGAGAGGAAGGGCATCACCAGATAGGCGGTGGGGTAGAGAATCACGACAATGATGAAGGAGCGCCAGACGCCGACTTTGCTCACAAAGAGGGGGAAGATGAAGGCCTGGACGCCGAGGCTGAGGATGCCGTTCACCATGAGATAGACGCCGACGTCAGGGAGGCTGTAGCCGAAACCGCCGATCAAGTCGAGCTGGCCGTGGGGCTTCAGGGGCTTGGCCAGCAGGTGAATAGGCAACAGCGCGCCGGCAGCCATTTGGTGGTAGGAAATGAGGACGAGAGAGACGATCAGCATGACGATGGGTCGAGTCCACACGGCGCCTTCATAGTGCATTTCTGGCTCCTGCGACTGGGTGCGTTCGGATGGGCCATCTCGGTTGTGAGGCACATCAATCTCATGCATCGTTCCAAAGGAGCTCCGCCTGAGATCAAAGGTCTGGACGCCCGGTGCCGGAAGGCTCTCCTCGACGAAGAACGGCCTGGGACCGTCGACCGATGGTCGTTTGATAGGGGCATCCGATGTGCTCTCCTGCAGGAGCGGCGACGTCTCAGTATGGCCATTGTGACCATTCGTCTTCTGCTGTTGCTTCAACTTCTTCTGCTCAGCGAGATACTTGGCGCGTGGGTTGGTTTCATCCAGGAAGATCAGGCCCTGAATAATCGCCAGGACGACCACAAGCACGGCCAAGAGGTTGGGAAGCAGATATGGATATCTCCCAAAGAGACCATCTTCGGGGAACAAGTGAGGGTAAGATTTCGCGGGCTGAGCCAGGAATCCTCCCAAGGCCGCACCAACGATGCTACCCAACGTCCACACGAACGGCTGAACTGCGTATGCCGCCGCTGCACGATAAAGTCAGTACTGGATGTTCATGGCTTTTCGATGGACCAGCAAGACTCACGTTCGTGTTCCGGAACCTTGACCATTTCTGCAACCATAGTTTGCATGACACTGACGTTTCCGTTCAAAGCGCCACCAATAAACCTGGCCAGCAGAGCAACCCAGTACTTCTGGGAGAAACCAAAAATAAGGCTCGAGAGAGCGACGCCTCCCAGGCCTATGAGGACGACCGGTTTACGTCCATAGTGATCAGACAGCGTACCCCAGCCGACAGATGTCAGGGCTTCAGCGACGGCATAAGCTGAGACGAGGAGGCCGCTGTAAAATGAGGCATCTTTGTCGTCCTCTTCCGTACCACCGAGAAGGTCGATGGTCATAACATAGGAGTAGGACAAGATGGAACTGAAGGCGATGGGTTCCGAGAACCGGCACAAGGCTGTCGCCAAGTCAGCAAGAGTACACAATCCGCTGGTGGTTGGTCGGCGCGTGTGCCGGCGGCTGCCACGGGAGAGGTGGAAGGCCAAAAGTGAATAAGACCAGCGGGGGAGAAGGGGATTGAAAACGACTCACCCAGCACGGTCAACTGCCAGTAGGGAAACGCCTTGGACTCATCTTTGAGGACCGAGGCAGGCATGATCTCCGAGCAGTGTGTGGTATCCTGCAAACCCGAATTGAGGCCGCCGAAGGTTGTGTAAGAGTCGAAACTCTTTGAAGCGAAGGATGCCCCATGGATTTATAAACGAGGGCGAAGGCGGGAGGGGACCACCCGGACGGTACGACCGCTCACCCATCGCCCAACACCGCTTTTCGCGGATCATGGGCGAACCGCCGGCGTCCAGGTGGGGTTAGGGGCAAATAACATGCGGGGCGCGGCCCGCTGTTGCGGCGTACCGTGCACCTCTCATTCGTCTACTGTATCTATTCTCCTAGGCTCCTTGGATCCCGGCGTCAGAACCTGCATGCAGGCGTACGGCACATGACGGGGCGAAGGGGCTGCTTATCAAGTGTCGTCATACTGGGGCATGATATTTAGCGAGGGCTGGCTTGCAGGAAGCGCAGGAAGCGCAGGAAGCCATTTGCTCTTATATTTGATGTTGGGTCACGAGCCTCGAAACTACAGCTCCATGTTGGTGGAAGAGGCTTATCGGAGTGCGGCGCACGGTGTCGCCCGTGTCAGTCGGGAAAAATCATCGAGGCGGAAAAGTGGAGTATTTCTCCGTATCTCCGTCTCTCCGATCTTCCCGCCGTTGACCAACCGCTTTAGAGGCGTCCGTCTCTCGGCGCATACCGCCTGTCGCACCATCATATGCGTAGTGCCTTGGCCAGATTGAGGCGATGGGAAATGTCATTCACGGGTTGTTTCTTCATCTTTCGGCCTCTCTGTGTGCGGGCCGAATGACATCTGCTAGTATCCTTTCTGCTGTTTTACTTTGTGCTGGCAGGGGTGAAAGCGTGGCAACCTCGCCTGAACTGAGCAAGAGGCACTCAGCATGACCACGATCCAACTGCTTAATATGTCAGATCATTCCTTCTTCACGGCTATCACCTATTCACTCGCGTCAACATGCATCCTCTGGTCTAAGTCCCAGCGCAAAATGGGCCATATTGTCATTACTCCAACTCAAAGCCACAGCCACCTCACATGGAACCCATGACATGTTCTAACGCCATGCCAAAGTAGGAGGAGGCGCGTGCTATCATGAAATCATGTGGTACACACAGTTTGATGCTTTTGAACTGCGAGATATTAGAGACTTGTTGGCCGAGGGAAACCCATCATGTCTTGGAGACTGTAATACCCGCCGTCTGAATCGACACATACTACTGGGCAGACTATTCTGGCACTCACAATGAGCAAGTTCTGGCTCTAGTACAGGGGTTTCCCCCATCTGTCCTCGCTGTCTGGATGGGTTCCTGTCCAATTGCCCTCCTGATCTCAATGTGTTGCAGCCTTCTCACTGGTCGTCCGTTGGGCGTCTTTCAACCACACTCATCACTAGGAGCCAATTGCTCTCTGGTCGAATTGCCCAACAAAAACCAATGGCATGTACGAAGATTACGAAACACCAACCGCATCATTAGAGTTGAACGTTGATCTTGGCAGACCGCTTCCGGTCCGATTGTTATACATGAAGCCGCTATCCATATGCTTCCGTCCGAGATGCAAGGCATATAAACCCCAAGAACCCGCAAGTCCCATGTCCGACGCCCATTATCGTCACACTTTCGTCCGCCCTCTCCCCATCTCGTTGACTTGTTACAAAGCGCCGTCTTGCAAACAGCTCGCTGAATCGCCTGCTTCCTCCCCCCTTCATGCTCGGTTCGAATCCTCTTAGAACATGCCACCGCCCATGCCGCCCCTCTTCTGGCTCTCAGCCTGCATGACCTCAGAGGCCTTCATGTGCGCCTCGAAGAACTTGGCGGCACAGCGGTCGAGGCAGACGGACTCGCCCTTGTTGAGCTCGGCTTCGCGGTTATCGGGCAGGCACTTGGTTTGGCAGGCCTTGGTAAGGCTGGTTCAGGTCAGTCAGTGGGTTCGCGAAGATGAAAGCAGGCGTGCGGCTTACCGGTTGTGCATGTCGGCGAGGAGGCGCATCTCGGACTCGGCCATGGCGACCTTCTCCTCCGAGGTAGGCTTGGGGCGACCGCCCATACCGAGGAAAGACATTCTGACTGAGAGGTGTTGTGAGGTGGAGAACGGAGGGTGTTTGTTCTGGATTGCGCGTGCGAATCGATCGTATTGTTGATGCCAGGGGGTTGATGCGAGTGCCAGGCTGTAGCTCGGGAGGCTCCTGGTCGTCAAATGTCGTCGAGATTTTAGCTCTATCTTATCAGCGCGATAGCTCGTCGCGAATGAAAGATACGGTATTTAGCCGACCACAAGCGCGATAAGCTGCACGATAAGCGGTTTCGCGTCAGTAAAACTGACGACGAAATTTTGGTTTCCGCATGTCTGTGAACACTTTATTATCACCAAACCTCCAGATGGTAAGCCAGCCCCCCCCTCCCACCTCCGATTCGTCGACATCTCCCTTCCCCCTCTTTCATGATGATCCGCTATGCCTTAGAACCGCTGCGTCTGACACAGCTTGCTGTGACGTGCTGCATAACTGCCCACATATCTGACACCGAAACTCGCTGCATCATTCTTCTCTGGCTCCATACTTCTTGACGCGCAAGCTAACAAGTTGTTCAGACGCGATGATTACAGCTCACTGCCTGAGGGTGTGTAGACCCTCGATGGGGGCGCTCGCCGCCCCGGCGGCGGTCGCGCGACCATTTCACATTAGGTCGTCGAGCTTCACGAGCAGACTCTTCCGCGACGAACGCGACCGCGCCGCAAGTGCGGAGGCGACTGAGGATCGGGATACAGAATTTAAGAAGATGCGTCAGAAAACGCTGGGAGAGGCGGGCGAGAAGGAGCTGTTTAGCCAGACACATCCGCGGCTCAAGTCGCGCGAGGGCCGCATGTCCATCGCAAAATTCAGAACAAACTGGCTCAACCAGGACCCGCCTGACTCTTCCAAATACGTGACGCTTGACGGTACGCTCTTTCATCATCTGTCTCAGACGCGGCCGGCGCTTGTGCTGATGAGGGACAAGGTCGCATACAGTCGATTCGTAAGCACGGTAACAAGCTCATCTTCGTCACTATGGTCAACGACAGGAAGACGATCCAGGGCATGATCAACTTCAAGAACATGAAGCCACCCATGCTGTTGGACGCTTTTAAGCTATTCGGCCGCATGATTGAAAAGGGTGACCACATCTGTAAGCCGCTATATTACCATGAAAGATGCATGAAGATTGCATGTCAACAGTCACGTCCCTAACCGTCGTAGCTATTACCGGCACGCCAGCTCGGAGCGGTACAGGCGAGCGAATTCTCGAGGCTCACATTCTGCCCGAGCTTCTCTCGCCTGCCCTCGAGCAGATTCCCGAGTCCCTTACCGACCCCGAGACCAAGTCGCAGAAGCGGCATGTCGACATGCTCGTGAACCCCGAGGTTGCTGATACCCTCCGCCTCAAGTCCCACCTCATGCAACACATTCGCACCCACTTCCTCGAGGATGACTTCCTCGAGGTACAAACGCCTATCCTCGCCCAAAACGCCGGCGGGGCTGTTGCCCGTCCCTTCACCACCCGCGCCACCGAGTTCCCTTCGAAGGAGCTTTCCCTACGTGTCGCCCCCGAGCTCTGGCTCAAGCGCCTCGTCATTGGCGGCTTGCACAAGGTCTTTGAGATGGGCCCCTCCTTCCGTAACGAGGGCATCGACGCAACGCACAACCCCGAATTCACGACGTGCGAATTCTACAGTGCCTATAGCAGCCTCGGAGACCTCATCCGCATCACCGAGTCCCTCCTCCACGGTCTCGCCACCCGCTGCGACGATCTCATCGCCAACGAGCTCACCTCGCTCCCCCGCATCGACGTCGCCAAGTTTGCCGCCCCCTTCCAGCAGGTCGAGTTTATCCCCTCCCTCGAGAGATCCCTCGGCCTCCGCCTGCCGAACCTTACCGGCCCCGACGCCCTCCCCGAACTCATTGCCATCCTCAAGATCGCCGGTATTCCCCTCCCCGGCGGCAGCATCCCCTCCACCCTTCCCAAGCTCCTCGACCGCCTCGCCGCCGTCCACCTCGAGCCCAAGTCCTTCGACAGACCGGCCTTCATCACCCACCACCCGGCCTGCATGTCGCCCCTCGCCAAGAGCTTCCAGTGCCCAACCACCGGCCAGCTCGTGTCGGCGCGCGCCGAGCTCTTCGTCGACGGCCGTGAACTGGCCAACATGTACGAGGAGGAGAACGACCCGGCCGCCCAGGCGCGCAAGCTCGCCGAGCACCGCGTCCTGGCAGGGCAGAAACCCGGCGAGGACGATGGTGAGCTCGATGCCGACATGGAGGCTGCGCCGCTGGACAAGAGCTACATCAAGGCCATGGAGGCCGGCCTGCCGCCCACCGGCGGCTGGGGCTGCGGCGTCGACAGGCTGGTCATGCTTTTCTCGGGCGCCAACCGCATCAGCGACTGCCTAACATTCGGCACGTTGAGAAACGTCGTCGGGCTCTCGGCGGAGGGCCCTGGACAGGCCGCCGCTACCGACAGCACTGCTGAGGGCCAGGGTGAGCCTGAGAAGAAGTAATAACTGTGGTGTTCCGCCTTTGGGCATCGTTCACGATTTGGGGAAGATGATTTTACGCTGAGATGGATGGCTACTGGCGCATGAGCATGTTGAAAGAAGTCTGTATTATACTGTAATGTTAGATGTATTAGCCTGTTCACATCTTTTTGGCATTTCATGTATAAGTAAAGCTGAGCGCCGTCTGGAAAAATTGATGTATTCAATCTGCGAAGGTTTGCATTCATTGATCATAGCTATCTAACTTCCCCAGGTCGAGCACCGCTGACTACCTCCTCATCTGCAACCTAGCGAGTTGGTATACTGTAGCGGCTGCAAATCCGCAGCCTGCATAGATATATTCAAGAGTTCCGGAGTGCCGAAGTTGCTTGAGGGGTGTCAGAATCGTAATGAAAGGCAGGTCACGCCCGCATCAACGGTGCGCATGCCTAAGCGCCGGATTTTTATGACGCAGAAGACAAGAGAGCCTGGAAGCGCTTGTTGTGAGTCATTGTTTGCGGTAGGTTCAAAGGACAGACCAAAGCATGAAGCATCAAAACGCCATACGCCAACGCCGACTAATGCAAGCACCGCTACCCAACACCTTCCTTTGGTTAGCGGATGTATGTTATCGTTTTCTGTTACCTTGATAGTCTCAAGCTGGAAGGTAGAGCTTGAAGGCAGTAAGAAGCTTTGTGACGACGTAAAGGATCTCCAAAGATTTATGGTGTCCAGAAAAGGCTGCGAAGCGAAAACGAACCGGTCACGTCGTATCTCGTGCAAAGCCATCGGATGGACTCACATGCTTGATGAACGAGATGTGCGAACCTTGAATGGCAAGGATAGCTCCTCGGGCCAAACTTATTACCAAAACTCACGCGCCTTGGCCTCTTGTTTTACCTTTTCAGTCTGGATGTTGTAGGCGTAGAGGCTCTCCCAGGACTGGCGATCGATGTGCTCCCTGAAAGGCTGCACTGGCTGCCTGGGGCCGGCAAGCTGCCCTCCACTTGCGCGGTTGGACACGTAGTCTCCGTCCAGGTGCATGCCCAAAGCCTCCGCGAACATGTTCTTCGCGTCTAGGGTGCGGGCAAGGTAACCGGCGTAGCTCCAGGCAGACTTATTCTTGTGAAGAGTTCGCAGCTTCTCGCTTCCCAGAGTCGCGATCCAGGACTCGGGCCGGGTGCGAACGGTGCTGTCGTCAGGGCCAGCGACGAATTCATTTTTGAGCAAAGGGGCGATCATTTGCGCTTTCAAAGGTGCTTTGTGCTCGGGTGCAGCTGGGGTCGAGGTCAAGTTCAATGCGATGTTCCGCTTTTCACCTTGCCAGTGGTGAAAAGATTCACGCTCGATGGCTTCAGTGAGGCGGCATGGATAACAACGTCTTTGATGTGCTGGCCATGATTGCATCATGGTCTCGTAGCACGGCAAGGCATATACATGCTCACATTTTGAGCATGTCCATTTCTGCAGCATCAAGGCCATCACCATGTCGGTTTGAATCTGTCGGCGGTCACCGGTTGTCAGAGCGGCTAGAATCTGGTGCTCAAGATTCATGACCCTTGCATCGTCAGTTTCCGTCCTGAACTTTTTCTTGTGCTGAAGTTCGTAAATGTAAGCCTTGACATTCCGGACGAAGACGTGCATAAGCCCAAAATCCATCGGCACCAGAGCGAGATACTTGAAGAGGAGCGAGTCTTCAGCCAGCAGGTCGTGCCCCATCTCAGAAGACTTCATGGCAGCGGCTATGATGGTGCACATGACTGCCTTGCGGGTGTTTAATGCTGTCGGACCCCAGGTCAGGATCCTGGTGCACTCTCGGCCCTGTGCTGGCCCGAACCAAGCTTTGGGGAAGAAGTCCAGTTGGATACACTCCGCATCCCGTCGACATGCGATCCAGTTGATGTAATCGAGGAGGGGGATGAGACATCCTAGATGCATGAGGTCACAGGCGTTGATGGTCAGGACCTCAAGCTGCGGTAGCATCTCGATGATAGCTCCAGTGAGCTTCAGGTCCAGGTATGGAACGTGACTCAACTCGAGATGACGGACATGGCTACCGTGCTGTGCGAGGCCACGAACTACGCAATCATTAGCCACTGGTCAAATCCTGATCAAAGGAGAAAGAACTTACTCATGCCGGAAAGATGAGAGAGCTGCGCAAAGTATTTTCGCTGGCTGCGTCTGTTCTCTTCGCTGACGCTCTGCACTTTCTCCATCGCCAATTGCCATTTTTCCTTGACTCTCACAAAGTCGAGATCTCGAGGCACTTGGTCGAGGTTCTGGTTATCCCAGAAACCCAAGTCGGCGAGCTTGACTGCTTCCAGAGCCATGCGCCGCCCTTGACCCTGAGGCCATGTATCCTCGATCTGAGAAGCAGTCCATGCGGGGTCATACTCGTCCGGGTAGTAGAGCACGTCGCAGGTCGACCAAGGCCCACGACCACTGATTGTCAGATACGCTCCAGGGGCCAAAACTTCAGGTTGTATGCCATCGCGAAACATGATGTCCAGCAACTCGGGATCCCAGTCGCAGAAGCCCATGGTGTCTGGGTCATTGAGGTTCCAGGCCCGCTATATGTGCATGTCAACGTTGTATTCGCCTGCAGACATATTGGAAGCACTTACCACTCGCCCGAGGAAAGTGGCCCGCATGCTGCGAGACACGGAGGCCAGCATCTTGACACCACTATAGGTGAGTTGCGGTAGCAGACTGTCCACAATGATAGCGAAGAGCCGTTCAGCGGCACGACTTCTTTTCGAATCCGGGGGTGTGTAGGTCTGCAGACGTCAGCTATGTATTGACTCGATAGGCATTGTAACTTGCCATTCGAATCGTTTCCTCCTTCTGCGATTTACGACCTTCACCTCGCATCATATCCCAATCTTTCTTCATGGGTTGACCGGAAAAGACAACCATCTCATCCCTTCCGAATATAGCATTGGTGACCATCGTTGCCTGGAATCGCAAGAACTCCTTTTCGTCAAGAGCCTCGGCGCGGGTCGGAGTTACGAGCAACACCTTGGGCGAGAAGCCCCTGGCTCGCTTGAATTGAGCAGTGATCTCGGCCATGGCGCTCAGCGAAGGAAATAGCTTTGATCAATCTGCTGTTTAGCGGATACCAGATGACGAGTTTCGAATCGGATCGTAAACTGGTGCACTAACGTGTAGTATGGGCTATGAAAGGCGGCGTGTGTGAAAGTTGAGGCTCTGGACCTGCGTACTTGGCTACCAGCCCACAGTATTGCGAGGCGGTAAGATTAATTAGAGTTAGACAATTACCGATGGTGAGGTCAAAGGCGATATTATAATTTTTTTTCGATCGCACTCGTGAACTTCGAGGACGGTTCTGGGCTGTAGGAAGGAGGTTGTCAATATGCCAGAGTCAGGAAGAGTCATTGTAAGTTCGGAAGGCAAATATGGAAAATGATGAAGACGCAAACTTGTAGGTGACTCGGAGTCTTTGGGTTGAGAAGCATTACAAATGGAAAAGAAGACGGCTAACCGGGAAACCTGTGTGGTAGAGAAGCCGTGATAAGCGGAACTGGAGCCGAGAACATGAGTTCGGGACTGAGTCGCTGAGCGTGTGGGCAAGTGCTACTTGGCAGGAGCGTGGCTGCTATGTAGGCTATGCTTTCACGATGATGTATGGTCATTTACGGAGGAATACTGATGGCGAGAGCTGTGAGTTAGACGGGATGCCACTTGAGGGAGAAGTAAGATAGTAAGCTTTGAGTTAAAGAGGAGATCTGCTAGCCGTAGGGTATAAATGTCAATTTTCACGCACTGGCAGATGACCATATTGTTGAATGGACAGGTCATTGCCATCCGCATATTTACTTCTCGGTATCATATCATCCGATGACTTGTAGACATCCCAATCCCGATAGTGAATGAACGGACTAACAATATCCAAGGCGGGGAGTATTCGAGCCATTGACATTCTCCAAATAGTGACCATTGCTTGATCGATCCATACGAGGTAGCTCCTGATGGAAACAGCGTTGGTCATCGACAACAATGTTCGCTGGTAAGGAACCTGCTCAGCCGATTATCAATGACAGAATGGAAGAATAGAAGACACCTAGATCGCCAGCAAGATTGACACAAGGGATCACCGCATGATATTCTTGCCACGAAACCCCCCTTAGCAATGAGCAATATGATTAAAATCAACATGAATGACGATCTTGAGTTGACCGCATACCTACAATTGAAAAGAATCAGCTTGAAGGAGCTGTAGTCAGAACAACAACCCATCAGACTAGAGGGTAGCATGTACAAGCGCTCATGACTGTTTAGTAAAACGGGTTGTCAAGTTCGACTGGAAACTCGGCCGAAAGTAAAGGTTACAGCGTTGCAAGTTTACTTGGTAGAACGAAAGTAATTCGAATTGTATCAGCCGCTGCCTCGCCGTCGAGGGGAACATACCCTGAAGTCACTCGGAAGGGGCGAAGACGTTTGTCACGCTCCTCTGAGAGATGTAACTAGCATGTTCAACAGGACAAGAACTACGCGGTGGCGCCAGCCACTGGAATTGCAAGCCTGTCTCTTTCGCAAATAGATTGGTCACTGCTTCACCTCGGTAATGACGGGAGCTGGACTTCAGGCTTGATGACCAGCCTGGAAATCAGATAGACCGTTCCCCTCCTATGTTGATCAAGAGACCCTGATCAATGCGCACAAGGGCCCGGAGACTCCGCCACAGCCGAAGGCGGCATAAATCGGACCCCGAGCGGCATGCAACCCTGCTTTCTCCATCATGTGCCGACTTGCAGACTCTCCTCAGTGTTCAGAAGACAGTCTCAAAGCTGGACTCTTGGATGAAGGCACTCAGGGGTAGCGCGTTGCGTATGCTATAGACAGGGGATCGATGCCGACACTTAGCAACATATCCCGGGGTACATGATGCGGCTTAAATGCATTGCTGTCAGGCCTATGACGGCGTTGGACCTGTCCACGAGTCATTGTCAGCCTCAGGTCTGGCTTTATCCAGGGTCTACGCATGGGACGAACCTGTCTCATGACGATTTCAGGTTTGAAGGCTGGTGCATTTCAGTGCCTAGCGAAGATGATACTGAGCCGACCGTGATATGAACAGACTATTTGTTCTATTTCGGCGAACAAGAATTGTGCCCCAGAACCTTAGACGACGACAGGTACAGATCAAAACAAGATCAAGCCAGCCGGGAGTCTGAATGCGAATGGACATGCAATAACATGCAAAAATACAATAAATGTACGAGCAAGAAAAGACAACTGCGTGGCAGCCAGCAAGACTCAACCAACATACACATCGACAAGCAGAATGGAAAAACTATTCGGTGCAGCTGGACAGTCGGAGAAATCACGTGGCACTGGTAACGCCTGTCTAAAGAGTCTCCCTCAAGTATGGCTGCTACGACCGACTGGTAGAAAAAGGAAATTCCCCGGAATTTGGTCCATGTACTCAACGTACATAGGTTAGGTAGGTCAGGTAGTCCTGCGTGAGAAGGACGTCTCTTATCGGGCGACAAAGGGGTTGCAACCAATCGCAAGTCAGCAAGGTATATGTGCCACGCAGCCACTGTTGGCTCGATCCAATATGCTCGGAAAGAGCTGGCGGCGGCAGATACTGCGAGTGAACTGTCATTCAAGAGTAAGATGATATGACGGCCAAGTCCTCCGAGCTAAGTGGGTGTCAAGGACAACAGCCGTGTTCGGCCGAGGGCTGCTTCGGGCTGGCTGCATATTGTAAGTCGGAAGAGGCGGATGGATGGGCAGACGACTGTCAAGGTTGACATCTGCGATGGCGCGAAGCCTCGAAAAGCCCGAGGTCGTGAAAGTGTACATATAGTAGTGGTACATTGAGTGGGGCGCAGGCCTACAGAATAATGCTGCACGCATGACCGCCCTTTCTGGCTGCGACTGGCAATGATCCGGAGGCCGAGGATCTGCTGTCCACCAGCGAGTGGGCTGAATGGCTGCAGCAAGCTTGCGCGCAGTGATGAGCTGCAATGATGGAGGGTGGGATGACGAGACACAATGGTCCATGCCATGTGGTGGGCGCGAGTCATGCTGGCAAGGCGATTGGAGGTCATGCTCTGGATGTTGGCTTCTCAATGTTGGTGTCTACACCGTTCCACACGCCGCCACTCATACTCTGACGCCGACTTGTGGTGAACATGGCCGTGGGATGTGGGCAAGTTTCATCTGACGGTCAATATCCAGGCCTGGCCTTGTTCCATGGACCCCATGCGATCGCGCGATTCCGAGTGGGTGTGTATCTCGATGTCTAGATCTGTCGTAAGACTGCAACTGTGCAAGACGCATGGCGGGATGGGACACCAAGGGCCAAGGGCGGCAGAAGGTTGAGCACACGATGACCAGTCATGTTGCCAATGGATGAGGTCGTCGCCTTGGCATGTTCGGGCAGGCTGTGGAATATTGGACAACAAAGCTGGCTGTTAGCATATGTGAATAGATGAGGGGTGGCAGCTGGTCAGACTGACAACGTGACGGCAGAGGGACGCGCAAGACGCAATGCGATGGAGGGGTTGAGATCATTACGACATGGTGGGGGTGGTGGTTCCTTCCCCAGGGAAGATGCTGCCCATCACACCATGGCAGGAGCAGTTCGTGGGTTGCAGTCTACATATTCTTGACCATCCTGGTCCTTCCTGGCTCCATGTCGATGGTGCCTGCTTCCCCCAAAGGCGCCTTCACCGCCCGCAGCCCCCAAGAAACAGGGAAGGAGGAGGGGTGAGGGAGTAAATCCATATCTGGAGGCGCCAGGAAAGGGCAAGGCAGAACAGGCATCGGGCGGCGCACGCGCAACCCGGGCCCTCCAGTTTGGGACGTCCAGGCGGCAAGCGCATTATGGTGAGATGCTTCGTTGTGTGGCGAAGGGCAACAGCGGAACCGTGTGTTGGCGTCTGGCACACGCCTTCCTGGGCGCTTCCTTGTAGCCAGTTGGTGGGTAGCAAGCAAAGCATCACGACCTCAGTGGGAAAAAACACAGCGGCAGCCCAACGTGCACCCTGGGGCCAGCTCGGCCAGCCGCCACATCCAGAATGCAGCAGATCGCGCGCCATAGAGATCCCAGCACAGCATTGTCGATGCGTGTCGGTGTCACTGACTCGAGGAGGTCGATGACTGTCGATGATTACATGCGGCTGGGGCATTCCCTCCCATACCCTGTGTGCTGGCTGGAGCCCATAGCCCAGAATGGGCGCTCGAGTTGACTTTTTTCAAGATCGACGGCTGCTTCATGCGCTTTATGCTGCGACGAAAATTTACCCCTCCAAAGGCACCCCGAGGTGGGATGGGATGCGCGTCACGCGCCATTTGTATTGACTTTGGTGCCACATCGGCAGGCAGGAAGCCTAGGCTGAACCAGCATCACGACAAAGCAGGAACCAACCACTTTGACCAGAAATACGATCGAGTCGACCTACTCCATTGACCCGCAGGTGGAGGTGGTCGATGTGGTGGCGATGGTTGCTGTGCAGCAAGCAGGACAGACACAAGACACAGAGCTGAAGGAAAAAAAAAATCAATCCTGATCCCTGGCTGTCGCCGATGACTCTGAAATCTCGGCTTCACGATGGAGCGGCAGAGCGGCTCTCGGGAGGGCGACGAAGGTCCAATAGTCGGGCACGGTGGGAACTTGGACGATCCAGCTGTCGAAATTGAGTGCTTGGCTCGGCCCTGTCCTGGCGCCCATCGCGCATCTCTGCAGGTCGTTAGCTCGGAAGGGTCCGTAATAATTTCACCTTACCGTCCAGGTCCTTATAATTAGTGGCAAGCTAGGAGACATTGTTTGAGATGGGACATTTCCCACTCTCTTTCTTGGTGTGTCACAGGTTGGGAGGGTCTAGAAGTGGCGGCTGCGACAAGGGCCAACGTCAGTTATATTCGGAAAACGGCCCTTCATCTCGCTGGGGACGTCTCTGTCAAACGGCGAGGGGGGCTTGGTCTTCTGGGAGACCGAGATGCAAATATGATCTGCGAAATATCGGTTTGCTCCTGAGAATCTCCGTGATCCCCGTCTTGTCCTTACGGCCCTCACACGCGCCCTAGAAGGGGGGGGGGGACCTCGCGTGTTCAAGGGTCAGACCCTGAGCGGCAGCTAGGGTGGGTGGAGGCCAGGATGATGGGGCGCCAGGCATGGATTGCAAATGCCAGACGAGTGGATCTCGATTGATTGCTTTTTCGTCAGCGAGGGCCCCAGTCGACCAGCAAGGGCCAGCAGCATTTCGCATTTGTGCCCAGGCTGTCAAGGTTTCGTGCGCTAGCGAATCTCGGTTTCGATGCTGTACCTACTGTGCAGAGGGTGGGCCGGTAGCGCTGGGAGCTGACATTGCCCGTTCAACGTTCGGCCACCCGTCTTGGTGAGCGGACGTGGTAGGTCAGTCCATGAACACCTCCGGCGCACATCAGCGTTGATCGTGATACACAAGCACAGAAGCACCCAAGGTACGGACAAATGCCTACGGTATCGGAGAGAACCCCCTCCCCTCCGTGCTATTCCGGGTACAGACAAGCCGCGCAGGTGATCGGCAACCCAGAGATTGATAGGGCTCGGCACAAAGGACTCGCGGCCGGTTGATATTCCCCAACCTGGACTGCAGCACGGCTCTTGTTTCGTTGTCTCGGGGGGGCGGTCTGGTCAGGGTGGGTGGATGGAACAGTAGAACTAGCATGTTCACCAAAAGCTCGCCCACACTTTGGGTCACATGGCGATGGAGAGAATGCGACTAGCCCCCTAGCGGTTCGACAAATTCCGCCCTTCACCCTATCAACTCGTAGACAGCAGGTCACCGCAGGAACCGACCAACGGGAGGGAGGGAAGGAGGTCCTCTCTGGCAACAGGTTGGTGAGATGATGGCACGGTCGTGGCCGACAGCGCTCGCTCTCGATTGCTCGGAGATATTCTCCAGCCTCGAGACGGGCTCGTTCAAGTTTTCCTCGGCTGAATACTGAACACCAATGTTAGACGGAGGAGACCTGGACAATCGACAGAGTTGTGCTGCTCTTGGCTTGAGGTCTTGCCAAAGCTTCGTTGATTCGCGTGTTTGACATGACATGCCGGTACTTCACCTGAGGTCACGTCGCCGGCAGAGGCTCGCTAACCTGCTGTACGGTGCGTTTATACAGTGCACGTTTCGCTCGCATCAGCGGGTCCCCTCCGCCCCTTTGCCGCCTCCCACAGAAGCGATTTTAGTGCTCGTCGATTTGTGCAGCCAAGCTTTGTTCGGCTGTGGGTGGTGGAGGCCCTGCATCAGCATGTGGCCTGGCAAGGCTCGGGCTGCCTGAGCATTGCCGCTGTAGCGTCTTTCCGCCGGGCCAGCCTGAGGTCACAGGTAAGGCCATGGCAGTGGTTAATGCACAAGAATGGAGCCCGTTCACAACGCACTTCATGTCATTAAAGCAGGGTGACGTCGCTTGCCGCAGACATCACGCGAGGCGGCCGGGCGGCATACGATACGGATGGACGACACACCATATCGGCGACGGATGGTGTGTGTGGCATGAGGTTCTGAAGTTCACTACCTGTTTAAGACAAGAGCAGCGGTAGGCAGGTAGGCAGAGAGGGACAACACATGGCGAGACCTAAGTACCTGGAGAGATTGACCGAAAAGGGTATTCAGTACACAACCTCTGCATTCCGCCACAACGAACCGGTACCTGAGGATGCACTTGCCAATCTACGCAGAGATAGGTACATGTAGTAGTTCTGTTTCGCGAGGAAGGGGGCAGCCAACGGCTGATGAAGACTCTCTCGGTCACGTCCACTCCCCCTTTTCCGACCCATTCTCCATCCCTCTCTGTCGCAGCGCACCCCTAACGCGGCCTGGAGTCGGTGTCAATCTGATCTTGTCTCTTTGCCCTGATACAATACTCAGGTGGAGGGAAATAATCACAGTGCGGGCGTGTGCGTGCCTGAACGAGGCAGGAAAGACCGATAGTCAGGCTAATGAACCCGTCTGCTGAAACACGTTGTTGACTACGAAGAAAAGACTTTAGGTACACGGTCATCAAAGAGGTTCAGAGATTGGGAAGCGACGGCCTGTGGAAATGCTCGTATCCCTGCCCGTCCTGCGTCGCGCCGGACGGGTCTCGCAATTTGCGACCCACTCGCTTATGGCAGCACAGGCCACCGAGCTCAAAGCCCAACCCAGCAACGACAGGGAAGACAAGGGAAAGACAGGGGTAGCTGGGGCCAGGATCCATGGTTTGGGGGGTGAGGAGGGGCCGCCAGGGAAGCTCCTGCCAATGCTCCGTCGCGGCGGCCCCACCTGCATTCAACTCCCAGTCATGTATCGCCAGAGCATGGTCACGGTCAAGGGAAAGCCAGGGAAGTTACACACCTGGACCACAGCCGCTCTCAGTCAGGGTCCCTTTCACGCCGTACCAGTACCAGAAGTCACCGTGACTTTTTCCTCCTCAGACCACCACCGTTGTTGAGCAAGCCCGAGCCCGAATCCGGCCACGCCCCCCCATCGAACCCATTTGCCCATAGCCGTATCAGTGGCAGAGACCACCAGAAGCCCCCTGCGTTCACCATCCTCAACCCGCCCGTGCAACGACTGGACGCCCTCTTCTCTCCCACCCTGGGCCGAGCATTCATAGGGCAGGGCACGGCAAATAAGTATCCGCTGCCTTCCGTTGTCTGCTTTTTTCGTTCCCTTCTCCTCCCCTTCTTCCCACAGCCTGGTTCATCAGTAATTCTTTTTACTGCTTTCCTTCCACCCCGAGACGTCTATTTCATTGTGATACCCGAGTCTCGACTCAAACTCTTAGATACCCAACCCCACGATCCGCCTTCTCACACGATACCCCTTTTCACCACAACAACCCAGCACAATGGCCGAGGAACAGAAGCCCGTCGCCGTCGAGGCCCCCAAGGAGGACACCACCACTCCCGTTGTTGCGCCTGCCGTTGAGGCCCCCGTTGCTGAGGCTCCCGTCGAGGCCAAGCCTGTCGAGGCTACCGAGGCCGCCCCTGCTGCCGCCGCCACCACTGAGGCCGCCACCACCACCGAGGCCGCCCCTGAGGCTGCTGCCGCTGCCGAGGAGACCAAGGAGGAGGTCGTTCCCGTCGAGGAGGGTCAGCTTGAGCACAAGGGCCTGAACTTCCCCAAGTATGTACATCCTTTTAAATAAGATCGACCACGGATGCTAACCATGGCAGGAACTTCATCTACTCCAAGCAGTTCTTCTGGTTTGGCACCGATGCCGTTGAGCCTTCTACTCTCTCCCACTACCGCCGCAGCGAGAAGAATGTTGAGGCTGGCCGCAACACCACTGCCTGGGCCTCCCAGACCGGCAAGGGCCTCCTTTTCTTCGGCGAGAAGGCCAGCCCTGTCGGCGTCATCAACCTGGTAAGTCACCGTACTGGCTGTTTATTTCTTCCAACTGGGCCTAACTCAAATACAGTCTGAGGCCACTGAGCCCGTTACCGACGGTCCCAACAAGTTCTTCTTCACCGCCAAGGGTCACAAGCACGCCTTCAAGGCCTCCAGCACTGCCGAGCGTGACAACTGGGTCGAGCAGCTGAAGGTCAAGATTGCCGAGGCCAAGGAGCTCGCCACCACTGTCCCTGAGACCGAGACCTACAAGGCTACCCTCGAGACCTTCAAGCCCAGCGTTCCCGCCCCTGCCGCTAAGAAGGAGGAGGACAAGCCCGCTGAGGTCGCCGCTCCCGCCACCGAGACTCCCACTGTTGTTGAGCCCGTCGCTGCCCCTGCTACCACCGAGGCCGCCGCTGCTGAGGAGCCCGTCAAGGAGGAGAAGAAGGAGCGCCGCTCTGCCAGCCGCAAGCGTGGCAGCATCTTCGGCAACCTCCTCGGCGGCAAGAAGGAGGAGAAGACTGAGAAGCCCGTCGAGGCCACCGCTGAGGCCCCAGCCACTGAGACCCCCGCTGTCGCCGCCGAGACCACCACTGAGCCTGCTGCCCCTGTCGCTGCTGAGGCTGCCCCTGCTACCGAGGCCGCTGTTGCCCCTGCTGCCGCCGCCGAGTCTCCTACTGAGGAGAAGCCTGCTCCCCTGACCAAGCGCAACAGCATCTTCGGCAGCGTCTTCGGCAAGAAGGAGAAGAAGGCCGCCGAGACTGAGACTCCTGCCGCTCCCGCCAAGGAGGCCGAGGTCGCCCCTGTCGCCCAGGACGCCCCCGTCATTCCCCAGGTTGAGACCACCACTCCCCTGGCCGTCGAGGTTGCCAGCCCCGCCACGGTCCCCACCGAGACCACTGAGGCCGCTCCCGCCGCCGCCGTTGCCGAGCCCAAGAAGGAGGCCAAGGCCGAGAAGCGCAAGTCTTCCCTGCCCTTCGCCTTTGGCAAGAAGGAGAAGTCCCCCGCCACCTCTGACGAGGAGGGTGACAAGCCCGAGAAGACTGGTCCCTTCTCCAAGCTTCGTGCCACGATCAAGGGCCGCGGCAAGTCCCCCGTCGGCGAGAAGAAGCCCCTCGACAAGACGGCCGAGGAGAAGACGGAGTCGGCTACTGAGGCTCCCGCCACCGAGGCCCCCGCCTCGGGCTCTGAGGCTCCCAAGCTCCCTGAGGAGCCCGTCAACAAGCCTGAGCCCGTCACCGGCGCCACCCCTGCCGTGACTGCCGCCGCTTAGAGCGCTCGCTTCAGCATGCCGCTCCGGAGGTCGCACGTCTGATGGTGGCCGCCAGTTTGTTTTCCACGCACCAGTTCGACATCGCAAGAGCAACGACGCAACACATCACGCCAACGGTTTTGGTCGGGAATCGGATCTGCATTTCCAAGATACCCCGTCAAAAATTGGTTCTCTGATACCCTTTCCTACTTTTGTTTTTATGCATATTCGCATCAGCAGACGGGCAGACGTTAGGGTACCGCCGGCGCAAGCCTCGTCCCGACTCTGACCTGTTCAGCACTGTCACGCCAGATCTGGCTTATTTCGTTGTCCTGTTTTTCCCGTATCGACACCTGCCTTTGTGCTTTGATACCCCGTATACCCGTCGTTTCGAGACAATCATGAACACGAAGAAAACTCCAAAAAATATCTCAAAAAACGAAGGAACTCTCATTCTTCGTCGCAGGTGGTCGGCTGCTTGGTTTTGAAACTATGGGACCGGTTGGGAAGACTCGGTCGGACTTCAGACGTTTGAGAGCACAGTAGGGTGGACACCGTTGGAGGGGATGGGAAGGCTTTTCGGGTTGCTGAAGGTCATGCGTGTCTGCCACTAGGGTGGGCACCATGCCGGACGCATTCGCACAGTAATAATTAATAGAGCTCTTGCGTGTTGGCATATTGCATGGGCAATTGTGACGTGACGTGATGCTGTCGTACGTCGTGATGATGGTGAAGTGACAGCTGTGATGGAGGCCGTGGCATGACTCTGGAGACGTCCTTCATGATGGTGCAGTCTCTTGGGCAGACGCCAGAGTCATCGTGTTGTTGTTCATTTCGAGCACCCATCCATACGAGGCAGACTGTTGCACAGCCAGACACGAGAAGGCCATGCCCGTATCAGTTGGGCAACATGGCCAAATGTCGTCTCCATGATGCAGCTCACGGATGATCACGGACAAATAGCCAGCTGTGAAGTACTGGCGCTCCACACTCGCGCAGGTCAGGGCACTGTCAGGCTGAACTGCCGTGAAGTGACCCCACCGCGACAGCAGCCTTGCTACCGGCGGCGTAACCGGGTCAGGGTCAGGTAGGTAGGTACCTAGCCTAGGTACCCTTGGTAAGGTACCCTAAGGTATCTGTCGAAGAGGTGGGGAGCTGACTGAACCTGACGCAACCAACCACACCTCCGCCATCACATCACACGATCCCTATCCATCGTCAAGATGAACAGCTTCCGCGCCCACAGGCTGGCCCTCCCACGCGCCAATGCTATCATCAGAGCTGCAGCAAGGTACGTCAAACATGGAGGCACCCAGCACGAACCCTGTCTGACACTGTCTCCCAGCCAGAATGTAGCTCCCATGTCCGCCGCTCTCGTGGTGGTGCTCCCGAGAGCAGCCTCCTCCCCGTCCCGCAGCTTCCACACGACGCCCGCGGCCCTCAAGAAGTCCAAAGCCAAGAAGATGGTCGAGCAGCAAGAGAACAACCCCTCCTCATCACCATCGTCATCCTCGTCCTCCCGCCACTCGGCCTCGACGTCGACCTCCGACCACGACGACGACGCCGACGCCGCGCGGCACCCCAAACCCGACGCCGCCGACCCCCTCAACACGGACGACCTCACATCCCGCTGGGCGGCCCTCGACACGCACTTCCGCGACGCCCTCCGCCGCCTCGCCACGGGCGGCCGCTTCAACCCCGACTCGATCGGCGCCCTGCCCGTGGCCCCCGACCCCAAGTCCCCCGAGCGCTTCCCGCTGCGCGAGCTCGCCCAGGTCGTCCCCAAGGGCGGCCGCACCGTCGCCCTGCTCGCCCACGACAGGGCCCACCTCAAGCCCATCTCCGACGCCGTCCAGGCGAGCCCCGACTTTAACCAGCAGCCCCAGCCGAGCCCGGACAACGACCTCGAGCTGCTGCTCAAGGTCGAGCCCGAGCGCAAGGAGGATCTCGTCGTCAAGGCCAAGGCGCTGACCCTCGCCTGGCGCGAGAGGGTGCGCCATGCGAGCGACCGCAGGAAGAAGGTCGTCGCCAAGTGGGCCATGCAGAAGGAGATTGGGCCCGACCTGCGCAAGAGGGTCGATGCTGAGGCCCAGAAGCAGCAGAACAAGGTCATGGACGGCATCGACCAGGTCGAGAAGCAGACGCTGCAGAGGTTCAAGTAGGGCGGCGTCGTCACCAATTTGGGCGCGGCATGTAGGATAAGACGTCACATGTATGCTGGCGACACGGGAGACAAGAAGAGTCGCAGATGGCCAGGCGACATTCAGCCATGTCACTTTTGCAGATCGAAGAAAAATGCAAAGAAGAACCCCAGTTCTGATGTACAATGCGTGCGTGTGTGTGTGTGTGTGTGTGTGATCTATAACAGACAGTACAGTGAGGACCCCTGCCTCAGATTGTTATACATGGACTTTTCCCCCCGGCTTCTCCCCCGCCCTAAGCCTGCGCCTCTTTGCCCTGCTGTCCGGCGCTGCCCTTCTTCGAAGCAATGAGCTGCTTCACCTTGGTCTCAAAGGTCTCAACGTCCTTCTCCCTGTACGTCGGCTCCTTGAGATGCGCGTTTCTCGCCAAGTCGACCGGCTTCTTGCCCGCGCTGTACTGCGGCTTCTCGTGCTCGCCCTTGACGGCGCGCGCCAGGACGACCTTGCGCACGGCCTCCTCGGCGCCCTCAATCTTGAAGTCGGGCTGGCGCGCGACAAAGTGCGCCCTCTCCTCCTTGGTGTCGAAAAAGTGCATGCTGCTGTCCGTCTTGGCGAGCTTCTTGGCGGTCCACTCGGGCACGCCGAGGTGGCGCGGCTCGAAGGGCTGCGCGCCGCCCAGGATGCGCAGGTTCTGCATGACCGACTCGACCTTGGCGCGCTCGCCGTCGCCGGCGACGGCAGGGCCCCAGCCCGTCAGCGAATCGAGCGTCACGGCGTCGGGGCGGAAGCTCGAGGCCTCGCCAAACTGCAGGCCGTCGGCGTACGCCTGCTCCTCGGCCGTCGCCGGCACAAAGTACCGGTCCAGCGACCGCTGGTTCATCTTGCTGTCGTTCTCGACGTCGCGGTCGCCGCCCGCCCTGTCACCGCCACGGCCACGTCCGCCGCGACCGCGTCCGCCCCTGCCGCCGCGACCGCCGCGTCCACGCATGCCAGCGCCGCCGCCGCCGCGCCC